>NW_028326937.1:0-3000 GCF_027475165.1 Benincasa hispida
ACATTTTTTTGTAATAATATCATAGCTAAACTCTTTTTGATTGTACTGTATCTGCATTCAGTGAGTGAGAACTGAGAAGCTTAAACATAAGAAAAATAAAGGCCAGCAATGACTTTTGCAGATGTGACTCAAATTGGATGGTTGTATCAGCTTATATTTATAAAAGGTGAAGTAGTGTTTCAAATTTTGTTTAGCATAGAAAAAATGACGAAATGTAGTAAAAATATTAACAAAATACCACTAATAAAGACCTAACATTAATAAGCAGAAATTTAAACTTGTTTTGAAAGGGTAGTTTGAATACTATTTTGGTTTTTGACTAAAGGTTTAATTTGATTATTATACTTTTAAAATATTTATTTTGATTATTGTACTTTTAAATAATGACTATTTTGGTCTTTCTTTACAAAAATTTAGCATAACTTTTGTATAGAGTAAGATCACTTTAGTATAAATTTATGGTTGCATTGCCAACAAGAGTGTAACTCAACTGGCATTAGTGTTCATGTTATTAACCTTGTGGTTTGAGGTTCGTTTCGAGAGTAAAAAGGCCATTTAAACCTCTTTTAAAACAAAGTTATTATTTAAACCTAAAAGAATGAAATGTTTAATTGTTATTTAATAAATTTTTTTACATGTGAATATTTCCATAAAATTGAGGCGGATTTTTGATCATATTGAATGAAAGTAGAGCTTATGGATTATTGTAGACCTTGCATTTCCTGAAAACAAAGGATATTTTCCTTTAAAATCGTCTAGATTTCTTTAACTAACACTTTTATCACAAAATAAAAGGAATTAGATTAGTTCTTATAGAAAATTTACCTTACCGACCCTAAAGTTATCAAATGGTACTAAAATAATATATTCAAGTCAAACGAATTAGCATAATCCAAGTTAATTGTGGCGATTCAATTTCTCATCCTCGCCCTATCTGTGTACAAAATTAAAAACTTCATTTCAGTTTCAAACCAAATTTTGTTCCAATGAAAATTAAGGGTTTTGAATCATCAATAGCTTATCTTGCAAATTCTCAAATACTTTGATGATTAGAAGTAAAGTGAGACTTCAAAAATAAACCGTGAAAGATTGTTTCAAGTGTCGTCGAGAGTTACCACCACTCAATTCCGCAGTTCATCTTTTTAACTTTGTCTATCAGGCAAATATCCAATGCAAAGTGATTGAAAGGAGAGAATGAGAGTCAGATACAGCCAAATTGCCTACTCCAATGGCTGAGAAATGAATTTCAATCAAAATGGGTAAAATATGAGGTCTATTCGTTGAGGAACCCAAAGACATGGTCGAGGCCTCCCCTATGATTGAAGAGTGAAATTAAAGGTGATGGGTTAAAAAGGTTATAAGAAGAGAATGAAGTTCAAGATATCGATCATTTTTGGGAACAATTAACAACCAACCAGAATGTTAGTTTTCTCCCTAACAAGAAAATCAAAATCAAAAAGTCATTTCAAACAGACCCTACCCATGAATTTCAGAGCTTGATTTTGCCTTGTGTTCCCCTATCTATCTTTCGCATCATATTGCTTCAATAATTAGCAACTACAAAACTACATAGTATGCATTCATTGAATGAATATAAAAATTGCCCCTATGAAAGTTTGGGATATGTCAAAAAAAGAAAAAGGCCTTCCATTCACTCAAGAATCTCCTTTCAGCTACCAACATCACCACCAAAAACATTGAGAGAGAGACAGAGAGAGTTTAGACATAATCTACAATACAAATTTACCAAGTAAAAAAAGACCACCTGCTCATTGGACATGTTTCTAATGTCCCAATGTCTATCTCAAGCCTACAACAGCTAAGGAAAAATGAAGAAAAACTTCAGTTGAATATGGAAGGATCACAGACCCTTATTCTGTACAATGCACCAAAAATGGAAAAAAAATATAATTACAAATATTACCAGATTATGCATGGCTATGTCAGTTCTACATAACCATCTCAACAGTAAAGAATAGAGAGTAGTAATAAGTGAAAAAGGCGTATAAATATGGCAACCTCTACCTGCCTGGTTAGAAGAAAAAGCAAGCTGAGCTGAGGAATATGGGCATCTCAAGGTTGGAACTAGTAAGACATATAACTTCATCCTCAATTTCCTCCAACTCGGAAGTCTTGGAGCTGGCCTGCCGCTTATATCAAACATTGTTCACGGATTCTCCAGAAATGCATAAATAAAGAGTTATAGTCTGGCCCTGATGCCAGTTTGGTTTGAACAGAGACAAGAGCAGTCTGGTTCGTCACCATCTCTATGAATGACCCTCTTTTCACGATTAATCATTAGCTTAATTAGAGGTAACTTCTGTGAGACTTGGCGCCATATTTCGTTCACTGTGCCATTTGAGTCTGTATACTCAAAGTACCTCTTTACCTGAGTAACATGCATCCAATAGAGGAAACTTTATTAATACGTATGAGTTAGTTATTTCTTTTTTTGATGAAGAAACAATTTCTGCATGACTATTTATTCGAAGTAACACATTGTAACTTCTCTGTTCATGTTTCAAGCAAGTTTTCATAGTTTAAATTGTCAAGTGTTTAGTTTTAAAGAAAAAAACAAATAAAAAATACAGCCAGATTGGATTAACAAGGGAAAAAGAATCTCTTATTAGTCAGCACTATTTGTACCCATTTGGATAAAGGTTTAAAACGAAACACACACAAAAGAGAGACAGACAGCACTAACAGAAGTAGAATGACTTGAAACTGTTGGAATCTTTGTGTACATATTAGTTGTCAATATTGTTTAGTATTTATTACCTTCATTTTTTCTCCTTATGATAGGGTGGGTCTTTCTCCTATATATGGAGACCTAAGTTGCAGATAGTAATACAATAGAATATTATTATTCTATCCAATTTAATATGATATCAAAGTAAGAGGTCCAATTTTCAAACTCCTATAATGTCATTTACTCCTCAACTAATATTGATTTCCATTTGCTGGACTTTTAATAAATTTTCAAGTGAGAAGTGTTAAAAA
>NW_028326938.1:0-15320 GCF_027475165.1 Benincasa hispida
TTATAGGGACAGTAGATAGGTTGTTCCCTTTAGTACTGAATCCAGGTCTTGAACAAGGGGCCCCACCCTCTCCTTGGCTCGAGAGGGACTCGTTTTATAGGTTGGACCTTAAACCAATTGTTCATTAGAGTATCAGTGGAACTTAAGGAACAAGATGTAGTCTTGGGGGTAAAACGGTTTTTATGACCCAGCTGAGATTACGAACAACCTGTGAAGGATTAACTTACTAATCATGGTTATATCAAATGGACACAAATATATCTATAGTGAGGGGAGTGCAACTATGGGACTTTAGTGGAATGACCCGTTAGTTAACGAATGTTGATTAGCTCCGTCTAAAGAGTTTAGCTAGCTAATCTTGGATCGTTGGAGCCCATGATCTATAGGTCCATTAGGTTCCCTTACTAGCTCATATGGAATAAACTTAGAACAGTATGATAGAATAATTTGAATTGTTCGAATTAGGTAGAGAGAGAGAAACCGACAAGTATATGTGATATAGTGGTCGGGTTTTTTTTAGCTTAGAGATACAACTTTAATATTTAAATGTGATTTAAATATCAAGAATATGAATACGTTCATATTCGGAAGCTCGAAAATAATGGAAATGGTCAAAGATGTAAAAAGTCAAAAAGTTGACTTTTGACTTTGAAAAGTCAAACTTTGACCGACCTTATATTCAAATGTGATTTGAATTTCGAGAAAATGAATGTGGATTCATGCTTGGGAGGTCAAAATTAGTCAACACGAAAAATATCATAAAAAGTCAAAATGTTGACTTTTCGGTTAAAGTTTGACTTTGACCAAATGACTATTTTGCCATTTGTCTAAAGCGGTGGGAAAATCCAAATTTTTGTTGGATAATTCTACTAACAAAATAGTGGGCTAGGTGTTGGCTAATAGTGGAGACATTAAGCCCACTTAGATAGTGGATTCTCGGTGTTGGGTTTTTATGAAGTTATTTCATGCAATTTTGCATGGCCCTTTTCTATAAATATTGGCTTGTCATTTTGGATTAAAAACTTTTGGACATTTTACAAAATTAGTTTTTAAAAATTTGGCTGAAAATATCCAAACTTAACCCAAATTTCACTCTACTATTTCCATCTCTTTCTCTCTCTCGGGTTCTTCATCCATCGGGTCCCACAACCCGGTTCTGAATCCAGAGGATAGTAGGTCAGCTCTAGTGGTTGTTTGGTTCGTGTTTGAGCGAAGATAGACGAGTTTTGGGAGCTTCAAAGGTAATGTTTCTAAAAAACCCTAATTAACTAATTTAGGGTTGTATGTTTATTTTATGCAATTAGAGTAAAATTGATCCTCAATTCCACTACGCATGCCTACTTTTCCATCATGTGGTATTAGAGCATGTTTTAATTTTACTCAATTGCATGTGGTGAGTATCAATTTATTAGATAAAATTGAGATTGGAAACTAAAATGGTTTTTAGGTTTTGGCAATTAAATTAAGTTTTTTTTTTTTTTTTTTAGTATTAATTTGTAATTGCTCACATGTATATGAGCATTAATGTGTGAAAAAAGGTATGTAAATTTGCTAGAGTCATTAGAGTTGAAATTAGGATGTAATTACTCGGTTTCGGGAAAGAGGACAGCTTCAAAATGAAGAAAAAAAAAAGCTCACAAACCCGATTTTACCCCCAGACCCGACTCGAAGCCCGGATGTGACTCTTGCGCTCCGCGCACTCCACCAGAATCGAGACATGCTCAGATCCGACTCGGTTCATTGTCGCCTGCTCGCACCTGCGTTTCCTACCCAGATCCGACCCGGTTTGCCTCCGCCTGCTCGCCCCCGCGTTTCCTACCCAGATCCGACCCGCTTCGCTTCGCGTGACCCACGAGCTTACGCGCTTCCATTGACCGCCTCTACATTAGTTGACCAGTTGATCCAGATGGTCTAGACTGGTCCAGTTGAGCCAGTTTGACTGGTTTAACTTGATTTTTGGAGTTTTGGGCCAGTTCAAGTTGATTCAATGGTGTTTGAAGCTGGTTTAGAGTGATTTTTTGTTCTATGCCAAATTATTATTGTAATACTTTAGTTGTTAGCTTAATTTAAGAGCCAAAACCAATCCATTTTAGGGTGTTTAATTAATTATGCATGTTGATGTATTTTTTAATTAAATTTTGAATCTTGTTGTACATATAGTATGTCATATAGATTTCAAGTCCCACCATAGATAAACATGTACATGCATTTAATATATGTATAATTGTTATAATGTATATAGTATGCATGTTAAGTTTTTTTTTAATATAAAGTGTTATATTAAAGCATGGTCATCAAGTATGAATGTATGTTATAGATGTATGATTCTATGGTTATAATGGTTATAATTTTATTTTATAATTGTTATAAAATAACCTAGACTTTAAAATCTATAACAAAGGTAAAAGTTGCATGCTCACCTAGGATTAAATTGGTGCAATTTCAATCGGCTTTTCTAAAGAGTTAGAATAGGTCGATTACTTGTTAAAAGAAGAGTTATTTACTTGCCCGGGGAGATCTTGTCTAAGGTTGGGGGTTCTTAAGATGACGGTTTATGGAACACCTCCTACCTGGAGATCAAACTAGCGTCTAAGTCAAATAACCCTAGTTTTAAATGAGCATGCGTGAGAGATGTGAGGTAATAAAATTTTTTTATCACCTAGACATCATAGGTTAAAATCCAGTATAAGAGTTATACATGGATCTATCACCTAGACTTAGGATATGTTTAATTTAGCTGAAATATATCTCTAATTATTTTTTTAATAAATATACCCTAAACCGTTATAGAACACTTCAGCTAGAGAGAAGTAGCATACTTTTAGCTCTAGCGTCCCTAAAAGTTCACATCGTGAGGTCCATGCATTGCTTTGGGTCGTGCTTAGGAGTGGACTCCCTTCGGAGAGTGTTTGCATGGATCAATATCAAGGTAAATAGGGGAAGTAGTTCATAATAAGTGGGTGAGGGATATGTAACAACATATCCCATGGTCTCTTCCATTAGGTCGCACCGTGAGATTTCTATAATATGCCTGCATGTCTGCCCTTGAGCGACCTTTCCCTTCGGAGGGTTGTATTATAGGATTCGGAACACTACGAACTCCAAATCTGGATAGGCTCTCTTAGATCAGTTTTCATATTGACTTTCCACTTTCGAGAGCATGTTGATTCTAGTTTCTGAAATCCCAAAATGAAAGGTTACACTTACAAGAATTACTAAGATGTTAGTATATTCTCGACCAAAGTAGCGATAACTAAAGTGCTATAAGAATAAAGAGTTATTCTGAGGTTAGTATCTAGTCAAGATTGTCTTGGTTAAAAAGAGGAATAATTGACTGCCCTTCGGTGGAGGTTACTCTAAACTTTTGAAATATCGTTGCAAAATATAATAATGAAGGGTATATTATTAGTTTTTGCTAAATTAAATTGGTTTCTTTGTGATTATAGTTTTTTTAAAAGAATATGTTTATCTTTTTCATCATGAATAGCTCAATAATTCAACTCTTAACTTCCGAGAAACTAAACGGCGAAAATTATTCGGCATGGAAGTCAAATCTAAACACAATACTGGTAGTTGACGATCTATGATTTGTCTTAACTGAGGAATGTCCTCAAGCCCCAGCCTTAAATTCTAACCAAACTGTTCGGAAAGCATACGATCGATGAGCCAAAGCCAATGAAAAGGCATGTATTTACATTCTTGCCAACATGTCTAATGTTTTGGCAAAGAAACATGAATCCTTAGCTACGGCTAAAGAGACAATAGATTCATTAAGAGAAATGTTTGGGCAACCATCATGGTCCCTTAGACACGAGACAATTAAGCACGTTTACACTAAGCAGATGAAGGAGGGGACCTCTTTTAGAGAACATGTCCTGAACATGATGATGTACTTCAATATCGCTGAAATAAATGGCGGACCCATTGATGAGGCTAATCAGGTTAGCTTTATCTTACAATCTCTTCCGAAGAGTTTTATATCTTTTGAGACAAATGTGTCTCCAAATAAGATAGAATTTAACCTCACTACCCTTCTTAACGAGCTCCAACGATTCCACAACCTTACTTTAGGTAAGGGAAAGGAAGTGGAAGCAAATGTTGCTACCACTAAGAAAAAATTTATAAGACGATCATCCTCTAAAAATAAAGTTGGACCCTCTAAAGCTCAAATGGAAAAGAAGGGAAAAGGGAAGGCTCCCAAGATAAGAAAGGGAAAGAATGATACAGATAAAGAAAAATGTTTCCATTGTAACCAAAATAGGCATTGGAAGAGAAATTGTCCGAAGTACCTTGTAGAGAAGAAAGCTGAGAAAATGGCACAAGGTAAATATGATTTATTGGTCGTTAAAACATGTTTAGTGGAATATGATACTTTAACCTGGATACTAGATTCATGAGCCACTAATCATATTTGTTTCTCGTTTTAGGAAACTAGTTCTTGGAAAAAGCTTGAAGAAGGTAAGATAACCCTCAAAGTTGGAACAGGAGAGGTTGCCTCAGCTGAAGTAGTGGGAGATCTGAAATTGTTTTTTGAAGATAGATATCTAGTACTTAAAATGTTTTTTATGCACCTCTTATGAAGAGGAATTTGATATCTATCACTTGTATTATAGAACAATTATATATAGTATCTTTTAATATTAATGAAGCGTTCTGTTTTTGTAAAGGTAATCCAATTTGTTCTGCTACACTTGAAGACAACTTATATAAGTTAAGACCAACTAGACAAATTTTTTTTTAAGTACTGAAATGTTTAGAACATTAGAAACTCAAAATAAAAAAACAAAAGGTTTCTTCCAATGCCTATCTATGGCACCTAAGGCTTGGTCACATAAATCTCAATAGGATTGGGAGATTGGTCAAGAGTGACTTTTAAGTCAGTTAGAAGATAACTCTTTACCTCCATGTGAATCCTATCTTGAAAGAAAGATGACCAAGAGATCTTTTATTGGAAAAGGTCTCAGAGCCAAAGTACCCTTAGAGCTCGTACATTCGTACCTTTGTGGACCAATGAATGTCAAAGCTCGAGGTGAGTATGAATATTTCATCAGTTTTATTGATGATTATTCAAGGTATGGTCATGTTTACCTGTTTCATCACAAATTCTGATTCTCTTGAAAAGTTCAAAGAATATAAGGCTGAAGTTGAGAATGAATTAGGTAAAACAATAAAGACACTTCGATCGGATCGAGGTGGGGAGTATATGGACATACGATTCCAAGAGTATTTGATAGAAAACGGGATCCAGTCATAACTCTCTGCACCTAGTACGCCTCAGCAGAACGGTGTATCAGAGAGAAGAAACCGAATCTTATTAGATATGGTTCGCTCTATGATGAGCTATGCTCAATTGCCTGATTCCTTTTGGGGATATGCACTTGAATCTGCTGTCCATATTTTGAACAACGTTTCCTCTAAAAGTGTTTCAGAAACACCTTATGAGCTATGGAAACTGCATAAAAGTAGTTTAAGTCACTTTAGAATTTAGGGTTGCCCAACACATGTGTTGGTATAAAATCCCAAGAAATTGGAACATCGTTCAAAATTATGCCTATTTGTAGGTTATCCAAAGGAAACAAGGGGTGTTCTGTTTTATCATCCTTAAGAAAACAAGATATTTGTATCAACAAATGTCACATTCTTAGAGGAAGACCACATTAGAAATCATCAACCACGCAGTAAAATAGTGTTAAAAAAAATTCAAAAGACTCTACAAATATACCTGGTTCATCTACTAAAGTAGTAGATAAAGCTAGTATTTCTAGTCAGTCACATCCTTCTCAAGAGTTGAGAGTGCCTCGACATAGTGGGAGAGTTGTTCATCAGTCTGACCGCTATTTGGGTTTCGCTGAAACTCAAATAATCATACTGATGAGGGCGTAGAGGACCCATTGACCTATAAACAGGCAATGAATGATGTGGACCATGACTAGTGGATAAAAGATATGGACCTTGAAATGGAGTCAATGTACTTTAATTCAGTCTAGACTCTTGTAGAAAAACCAAGTGACAACAGCGGTGCAGTTGCAAATTCAAAAGAACCTCGAAGCCATAAATGGGGAAAGCACATCGAACGCAAGTACCACCTTATCCAGGAAATCGTACACCATGATGACGTTGTAGTGACGCGGATACCTTCTGAGCAAAACATTGCTGATCTTTTTACAAAAACCCTCACGGCTAAAGTTTTTGAGGGTCACCTACAGAGTTTAGGTTTACGGTGTTTCTAAACTAGGACAAGTGGGAGATTATGTTGGGCGTGAATGCCCTAGTTTATTGTACTCATATGTAATATTAATTTCTCACAGTTAAATTCAGCATTGTTTGATCCTATTAGGAGTTTTAGTCCAAGTGGGAGTTTGTTGGATTTTATGTCCTAAAACTCGTAGTTTGTAAATTAATAAACATATTCTGTTTTGTTTTTTGATAAAGTTGTTATTGAAATTGTAATCTTGAATCCAATAAACTAAGGTCCTGAGGCTATTTAATTAGTTTGAACTTTATGTAGTGACATAAATGTGGATCAAGTTCAAATATATAGCCAAAATGGTCTATAGTATATGAATAAGGTTGGGCGCCTTATTCTGGGGACACTATGGATGCGGCTCATTTTGTAGTTAGTACAAACGATGTGATCCTAAACCGTTCATGTGGAGACATGAAAATGGGGTATCCTGTGTAAAGAGTTTACATAAGACTGAACCATGAAATAGTCACTTTTTACATTCTAAATGTCGTTTAATGTATAAAATTGACAATTTCGTTAATTGATGACCTAGGTAACTCTTAATCCTAAGCTAACTATAAACTCCTGTTCACTCGGAATTATCCTTAGATCTGCATAGGAGAGGGCAGCTCATTATTGGTGGCCCAATAAGCCTCCCATTTCAGGGGTAAGATCAGGTGGATAGCTGGAAACATAGGACGCAAGACGGAATTCACTTCTACCCGTTATAGGGATAGTAGATAGGTTGTTTCCTTTAGTACTGAATCTAGGTCTTGAACAAGAGGCCCCACCCTCTCCTTGGCCCGAGAGGGGTTCGGTTTATAGGTTGGACCTTAAACCAATTGTTCATTAGAGGATCAGTGGAACTTAAAGAATAAGATGTAGTCTCGGGGGTAAAACGGTTTTTATGACCCAACCGTGATTACGAACAACCTGTTAAGGATTAGCTTACTAATCATGGTTATACCATATGGACATAAATATATCTATAGTGAGGGGAGTGCAACTACGAGACTATAGTGGAATAACCCATGAGTTAATGAATGTTGATTAGCTCCATCTAAAGAGTTTAGCCAGCTAATCTCGGATCGTCGGAGCCTATGATCTATAGGTCCATTAGGTTCCCCTACTAGCTCATATGGAATAAACTTAGAACAGTATGATAGAATAATTCGAATTGTTCGAATTAGGTGAAGAGAGAGAAACTGATAAGTATATGTCATATAGTGATCGATTTTTCAGTTTAGAGATACAGCTTTAATGTTTAAATGTAATTTAAATATTAAGAATATGAATACGTTCATATTCGGAAGCTCGAAAATAATAGAAATAGTCAAAGATGTAAAAAGTCAAATAGTTGACTTTTGACTTTAAAAAAGTCAAACTTTGACCACCTTATATTCAAATGTGATTTGAATTTCGAGAAAATGAATGCAGATTCATGTTCGGGAGGTCAAAATTAGTCAACATGGAAAAAATCATAAAAAGTCATAATGTTGACTTTTCGGTCAATGTTTGACTTTGACAAAATGACTATTTTGCCCTTTGACTAAAGTTAGTGGGAAAATCCAAACTTTTGTTGGATAATTCCACTAACAAGATAGTGGGCTAGGTGTTGGCTTATAGTGGAGACATTAAGCCCACTTAGATAGTGGATTCTAGGTATTGGGTTTTTATGAATTTGTTTCATGCAATTTTGCATGGCTTTTTTCTATAAATATGGGCTTCAATTTGGATAAAAGACTTATGAAATTTTCCCAAAATTGGTTTCAATTTTGGATTAGAAAAAATCACTTTTTTTTAGAAAAATTCAAAACCCAAACTCAACCCAAAAATCCATCTTCTATTTCCATCTCTTTCTCTCTCTCGGGTTCTTCATCCATTGGGTTCCACAACCCGATTATGAGTCCAAAGGATAGTAGGTCAGTTCTAGTGGTTGTCCGGTTCGTGTTCGAGCGGAGATAGAAGAGTTTCGGAAGCTTCAAAGGTAAGATTTCAAAAAAACCCTAATTAATTAATTTAGGGTTGTATGTTTAATTTATGCAGTTAGAGTAAAATTGATCCTCATTTCCTATTTTTCCATCAAACTGTAATTATAAACTGCTCGTGAAAGATCGATTTATTGTAATTGTTAAATCCATGGACGTAGAAATGTTCTACCGTGCGAAAAGTGTAGTTGTAAGTCTTTAATAGAGGGACCCACAGTTAATGAATGTCCATTAACATAATTAAAGAGTTTAATTAGTTAATGTTGAATTATTGAAGTTTCTAATCTGTATGTCCATTAGGTCCCCTTGCTAGCTCACAGTAAATAAGAACAACAGTTTTTGAAGATTTTGAATTGTTCAAATTATTAAAGGAAATAATATTAATTATATATGATAAAATTAATATAATGTATATAGATACTACAATTAATATAATGTATATAGATACATTATAATATAAAGTTAATTTTGAATGATATTCGAAAATAAACTTTATAATAAAATGATATTTATTATTTGAATATTATTAAAATAATTAATATTAGTAGGATGCATATTAAAATATAGGTTAATATTTAATGTGAATGAGATTCATATTAAAATTATAGGTTATGAGAGAGATAAATATTTGAATAAGATTCAAATATTTTATTAATTAAATATTTGATATTTAATTTTATAAATAAAATATTTAATTAATTTATTTCATTTAGTTATTAATTATTGTAATTAATAATTAAATTAAATTAAACTAAATAAGAAGTGAGTGAAGTGGGAGTTATTGCCACTTCACGTTAAAGAAGGGGAGAAGTTATTTGATCTAATTAAATGGATTTCATTTAATTAATTAAATAGGAAATGGGTGAAGTGGGAGTTCATCCACACTTCATGTTAAAGAAAGAGGAGAAGTTATTGTCTTCTTGAGTAGTTCTCCTCTCCTTTTAGAACTATCTCATGTTTTTCACAGAGAAAGTGATTTCTGTGGGAAAGCTCTCCAAAAACCACAAATTTCATTTGCTCTTTCAAAAAGTCAATTCTCACAAATCAATCCTTTCCAAGAGAATACTTGGGAAGACCAATTGGTGGTGTCACAATATAGAAGATCTGTCCATTGAGAAATTGTGAAGACCTGGAGAAGTTTGAAGAACAGTTCTTTAAATGTAGGTTTCTTTTTCCCTCTAATTTCATGCTTAACTTATGAAATATTGATGTATGTTTCTTCTTCTTTGTATTGTAATTTTAAAACAAAAATGAAGCAAAGTGATCACGCGCTTCGCTATGGGATTCAATACCTTCATGCATCAAGTTGTCAAATAGCTCAACTTTTCTTAGATTTTTGTCTATATAACATTTTGATCTTGTCTGGCATGTAATCATGTTATCAGGGAATGAGAGATAAACTACTTTGTTGTACTTGTTGGTCTATTTTGCAAGACGTGAAAGGAGTTGGTTCTTTTGGTATGTATATGTTTGTAAATATCCTTGTATGTATGGGTCTATGTATAGGTTGTATGAAGTTCTTAAATTCCTATGAGGTTG
Organism: Benincasa hispida; assembly: GCF_027475165.1. Lineage (NCBI taxonomy): Eukaryota > Viridiplantae > Streptophyta > Magnoliopsida > Cucurbitales > Cucurbitaceae > Benincasa > Benincasa hispida. Next base: position 9,754 of record NW_028326938.1, read on the forward strand.
CGGGTTATGATGTGAATGTATATATATTTGTGGAATATCAGGTTATGCAAGAAACAAGTAGACAGTAAATTTCAAAAGAGGGTCGATGTTTACTATTTTCATATCTCCTTCTAGATTAAGAGGATAATCTTGGAGGGAGTGTGACAACTAGTCAAATCATCACAAAATCTGTACCCGTACCTCGCTGGTGTAGAGTGATCTCAATACACTCTAATAAATATCACTCATCATACATGCATGAAAAGTTGCCCTTAAAAGGGCTAAGCACCCCAACACATGTCCAAAAGCCTATTTGTGTACTACGTTGGGTCCCAAAGACCTATATCATATCCTCCCAACATAAGCAATAAAATATAGAAAAATAACCTGAACGTGTCCAAAGTTTTTTAAAAAATAGAAAAATAACCTGAATGTGTCCGAAGTTTTTTTTTTTTTTTTTTGTGTGTGTGAGAAACTCGTGCTCGGGCCTTGAGCCTCCTCCGAACCACCCTTTTAATCTAGATGCATTCTTGGAGTTGACTTGTGCAAGAATACTCACATTGGTGTAGTGCCAAGCCGACACTCAGATGCAAAGAGAGAATTGCTTACCCGTTATGATGATTGGTTTAAGGCTATTTATAAAGCTCATCCTCTAAATCCCTCATGAAGATATGTGAAATATTTTGATGGTATCAAAATAGGTGTTGTCCTCAAGATTGCTAAGTTTCATTAACATGCTCGACTTAATCATTTTTTTCTTTGGAGAAACTCCACGAGGTTGGATAGTTGACTAGAAACTCAAGAATTTGACTTTCTCTTTTGAGATGTTCGAACACCATGCAAGTTTTCGTTCTCCTTTAAGCTTGTACCTTGCCATGGAAAACCCTCAACAATTATAAACTATGACTAACACTAAATGTGATATATACTGTGAATATGATCATAGTCTATAACATAGATTATATTAGAATGAACTATGATTCTAAAATTGTGGTCAAAATAATCTGATCATGATCACAATTATCGTGATCTATTCCAAATTTTGTAATAGTGGTTTCTTTTAACTTTTTTTTTTTTTTTTTGTTCTTTCGAAATATTCCTTTATAGCTTCGTGTGAAGTGGAATAAAAATGTGATGGCGAAAAGGCTTGAATGATACTCAGTGAAAGAGAGAAGAAGATTCTATGGTAGGGTTCGCAGAAGAGAAATGTTGATGCAGATAGCTAAATGAAAAGGGCAATGGTGATGAAAATAAATAAATAAACGAAAAATAGAGAGGTCCTACCGGGAGTTGAACCCAGGTCGCTGGATTCAAAGTCCAGAGTGCTAACCACTACACCATAGAACCGTTGTTTAATTGAATCACTCTCTTTTTCAAAGCATGACGGACTATAGAATTGATTATACTAGAAAAAAAAGTAAGATCCTAAAAATTGTGATCTAAACAATCTAATTTGATCATCATAATTACTGTGGTCTATTCCAAATTTTGTTGTAGTTCTTATAAAATGAGTTTTCTTTATCACGAGAGCTACCCTATAGAATCCATATAACATAAACATATCCATGACTTAGAGATGGATTTTGAATCTACTTTTCATTTTGTCCCTGAATTTTAAAATGTCTAGTTTTGAGAGTTTAATTTCTATTGGTTTATAGGATTCAAACTGTTACATTTTTGCCTTCGAATTATGAGTTTTGTTTTCATTTAGTTCTTAGATTTTAAGATTTACATTTTTCGTCTTGATTTCTTATTAAATATTCTCTTTTACTTTTCAACATTCATGTATATCAATTATTTTTAAAAATAATAATTAAATTAGTTTTCACTAAATTTTCATCAATATTTTAAAAAATTAAAAAAAAACATCTTAATGATTTTAAATTAATTAACTAAAAGTAAACGTCAAAGATGAAAAGCAAACATTAATGAAATCTTAGGACAAAAGTGTAAAATATTGAAACTTCGGTCCAAATAAACTAAACCGAAGGGTAGAAAAGTAGCATTTTAAGATTTAGAGACTAAATGGAAATTCAATTTAAAATTTAAAAAATATATATAATATTTTAAAATTTAGGGATCATAAAGACGTCTTTTTGAAATTTAAGACACATACAAGTCGGGTTTGGGAATTTAAGAAAACTAGAGAGTAAATTAATATTAAACATGTTTAAATTATGTGAAGGACAATCAATTCTAACAAATTAATACTGAACATATTATGAAAAGGACAACAAATTCTAGCAAGTTAATACAAAATATTAAATTAAATTTGACTACATTGTATGATTTTGAGAAATTGCAGGATATGTCTAAAACGGTGGGTTTGAATTTGAAAAATGTCTATTTTTAGATTTTAATAAAAAATGTCTAAAATGTGTAATCATTTATTGTATTTTTTCCACTTTACCCTCTTTTTTATTTTGAAAATGCATCCCTAAAACATTCTTAAAAAAATGTCATGAAAAGTTAGATAGACAACATCCCTAAAAATCTCTTAAATTCAATATTTACCTTTTAAAGGATTTTAAATTAAATACTTACCTTCTTGACGTGCAAAACATTCAATTGAGAGTATCATATCTTTCCTATTTGAAGTAAAAATTTTGACTAAGTATGTAAACTATGCTATGAACTCATAGCATAGTAGGAAATCTGGCTAAGTGTACGACCTATGCTATGAACTTGGAGGAACTTCAAGTTGGTCTAGGAAAGTGAAAAATAGACTAAGTACCATGGATAGGAGGAATAAAAGCTTAACCTTGGATAAGACATTTCAAGTGGAACATATTGTGGGAGGAGAGGAAAGACTTGAACGCATGCGAGGGTAGGATTGGACATGTTAGATACATACCAGGGGGTTTTGGACGCATGGGAAGTGTTGTTGTGAGATGCTTAGGATTAAGTGAACACATGAGTAAAGAATTGGTTGGGTTGGACAACCATACGTGGAACTATACACCACGAAGAGAGGAAGTTAGGGTTGGACTTGAAGGATTCCAAATTGAAGAGAACCGTGAGCGGAAGAAAAATCGTCCCAAATTCTATTTTTCATTGAATATAAATTTTACAAAAAAACATGAACAAGATATACATTTACATAAATTACAGCATGCTATATAATTAGGTTTTAGAAACCTTATCTTTGAAGACTTTTCTTCAAGAATCCCTCGAACAGTACACGAATGTCTTGAAGACTTTCTTCAAGAAAACGTTGATCATCAAGAGCATGAACATTATCACAAAGGCTTCCTCGGTATTCTCAGTTAGAGAACCCAGGAGTGGTGGGCTCTGATATTTTGGAATGAAGGAAAGTTTTGAATAGAGTAGAATACCTTTTAAAGATTGTTCACTAAAAAAAATTCAAAACTCACAGAACTCTTCTATCTTTTCTCTTTCGTCCAAGAAGCCTGTCAAAAACAAGAGGAAACCCCCTCCTTTTTAAAAAAAGAATAAATAAATAAATATAACAACCACCCACTTACGTGGGTGGAGAGAAAAGAGGGAGCCTCATTTTTATTTAAAATAAAAAATGACATTTAATATATATCTCTCTGTGTGTGTGTGAGATATAACATATAACCTTTAATTTAAATATTGTATCACATATAATATAACCTATAGTTTATTTTCTCTCTTATATAGCATTTAATATAAATCATATTTATATTAAATTTAACAATTATGAATCCAATTGATATTGATAATATTTAAATCATACTCAAATATTTATTTCCTCTCAATTAAGCTATAATGTATCAAATACATTATAATAATTATATCACATATAATTAAAATAACTTAATTATATCATTTATAATAAAATCTCTCAATTAATTTGAACAATTTAAATTAATTAAAAAATTGATTCTCATTTTATCCTATTGAGCTATCAAGAGGACCTCATAGACCTGTAGCTTGAAGCTTCAACTTTACATGAATATTTAATCAAACTCTTTAATTGAAACATTCACTATCTGTTAACTGTCGGGTACTCCACTAGAGACCGACAGCTACACTCTTCACATTGCAGATATATTTTTGTGTCCATTGGATATAACCAATCAATAGTACGATGATCCTTTACAAATTGCTCATAAGTACAGCTAGGCCAAAATTACCGTTTTTCCCCTGTAGTTACATCTAACTCCTTAAGTATCACTGATCCCTCTAATGAACAATAGATCATAGTCCAACTATGACCAAACCTTCTAAGGCCAGGAGAAGGTGTGACACCACATTGTTCAAACCTCAAAATCAGCCCTTAAGGGAGCAACTTATCTACTTACCTCGACCTCGGGGAAAGAGTGAATTCCTTAATATGTAGTAGTTTTGTTTCCAACTTCCTAATCAAATGAATCCTCAAAATGGTAGGCTTGTTCAGACGGCGATCTAGCTACTGTCCCCCGTATAAATCAAAGGACCACCCTTATAGGCAAAAGTTCACAACTCACTTGAGATTCAGGTCGTGTTACCTATGGTCATCCTAGTGAAATGTAAGTATCTATTATGAACAATGTTATATAACGAGACTAAAAATTTTGTGGCCCGATCTTACACAAACTCCTTTGTATTGAATATCCCCGCTCACATGTCTATACATGAATGATCAAGATCATATCATTTGTAGCACTTTACAACAATTGTAACACATAAAAAGCGGGTCATACTCGTAGTGTCACCAGGATAAGGTACCCAACCTTATCCATCTACTATAGATCATTTAGGTTATCACTTAAACATGATCCACCTGTATGTCTTTACATACATATTTAAGTTACAAGATAACCTTAGATGTTAGTTTATTGGTTTGTGGTTAATGCAACTAAAATATTGAATAAAATATCATATATTTTATTAAATAAACAATGAGTTTGTTCAATACATTTACAAACTATAGGATCCTACAGATTTAGGACATCAACCCCAACAATCTCCCACTTGACCTAAAGCTAGTGGAGTGTACAATATAGTCAAAATACAAAGTACATAAATAATAAACTAGGGCATAACACGCGTCCAATACAAATCTCCTACTTGCCCTAGTCTAGATGTGGCCTGTCCCATAGACCCATACTCTGTAGGTGACCCTCAAACACGTTAGCCATGAGGGTCTTTGTAAACAGATCAACAATATTGTGCTTCGAAGTTATCTGCGTGGCACTCACGTCTTCTCGATGCATAATCTCTCGGATGAGATAATACTTTCCCTCTATATGCTTCTCGCACTTGTGACTCCTAGTCTCTCGAGAATTAGCCACAACACCACTATTATCACAATAAAGTGTGATGAGGTTTGAAATGTCTGAAACAACTTTTAGATCAGTCATAAATTTTCGGAGCCAAACAGCTTCCTTAAACGCTTCACAAGTCGCTACATACTCAGCCTCCATGGTGGAGTCAGCTATGCACCCTTGCTTGGTGCTTCTTCATACTAATGCCCCTCTGTTAAGAGTGAACACTGATCCTGATGTGGATTTCCTAGAATCCTTATCAGTCTGAAAATCAAAGTTCATATATCCCGTAAGGATTAAATCCTTAGAACCATACATGAGCATGTAGTCTCTCGTTTTCCGTAGATACTTAAG
>NW_028326939.1:0-3248 GCF_027475165.1 Benincasa hispida
GGCTTTCTTTTTCCATTTTCCTTTCTTCTTCATTTGTATGATTTTATCCTTAGAAGAAGAAGGATCGACTTTCTTATCATCAGTGGTTTTCGTACTTGACGTGGGCACCTTATAAAACTTTTTCGATTTCGAAATAACATTTATTTCTTTTTCCTTCAGTTTCATCATTGATTGATAAGTTTGCAACTCATTCAACAACGTCATTTAAGTTATAAGTGATTTTGTTCATGACTACATTTGTCTTGAACAACAGATAACTCTTAGGAAGAGATTCCATTATCATGCTCACTTGACTTGTCTCATCTATCATTGCCCCATAAGCCTCCACAATGTTAAAATGAACTATCATGTTGAGAACGTGTTCTCTTACGTTGGTTCCATCTTTCATGTGTGTTACATAAATATATTTGATGGTTTCATTTCTAACAGAAGATGACGGTGCCTGACCATCTTCTTTAATGATGCCATAATCTCACGAGCTGTGGGCATGACCTCATGCTTCTTGTTGAGTACATCAGATATACTTGCGAAGATATAGGCCCAAGCTTTCGAGTTCACCCTCACCCACCTATCATAGACGTCCCGAACATTTCGGGTGGCTGTTGAACTGGGAACTGGAGCACACTCTGCTGGTTTTATGTCCTAAAACTCGTAGTTTGTAAAATGATAAACATTTTCTATTATCAATATACTTGTTATTGATCTCATAAATTGTATGAAAGTCTAAATCCAATAAACTAAGACCCATGACTATTGTATGAGTACTTGAACTTTATGTGGAGACATAAGAGTGGATCGGGTTCGAGTAAATAGTCAAAATGATCTATGGTACATGAATGAGGTTGGGTACCTTATTCTGGTAACACCATTGGATGCGGCCTACTCTGTAGTTGTTACAAAGAGTTGTAAAGTGCTACATACGATGTGATCCTAATTCGTACATGTTATGACATGAGGAGTGAGGGCATCCTATGCAATGAGTTTGCATAAGATCAGGACCAAGAAATAAGTCACTCTTACTTTATAACGTTGTTTACTATTTAAGACTGACTATTTCACCTAGATGACCTAGGTAACTCGATCTTAATCCTGAGCTAACTATGAACTCCTGTTTATTCGGGATTGCCCTTAGATTTGCATAGTTGAGGGTTGGCTTCAACATCGCCGGCTCAATAAGACTCCCATTTTAGGGTAAGACCGGATAGATAGCTGGGGACATAGGGTGCAAGACGGAGTTCACGCCTACCCGATTTAGGGATAGAAGAAAGGTTGTTCTCTCAAGTACTGAATCTAGGTCTTGAACAAGGGGCCCCACCCTCTCACTGGGCTGAGAGAGTTTGGTTTGGTGATTGGATCACAAACCAGTTGTTCATTAGAGGATCAGTAGGGACTTGAGGAATAAGACGTAATCTCGGGGGTAAAACAGATATTTGACCCAGCCGTTATTACGAACAACCTGTGAAGGGTCGACTTGCTGATTATGGTTAAATCATGTGGACATAATATATCTACAGTGAGGGGAGTGCAACTATGGGCTTTAGTGGAATGACCCATTAGTTAACGAATGGAGATTAATTTGGTCTAATGAGTTTAGCCAATTAATCTCGGATCATTGGAGCCCATGATCTATAGGTCCGCGAGGTCCCCCTACTAGCTCGTAACGGACTAGCTCTAGAATAGCGTGATAAGTTAATTTGAAACGTTCAAATTAGAATTAAGAGAATTAGTAATTATATGAGATATAATTATATGTTTAATTTTAGAATTAAACGGAATAGGAGAATTTATATATTTAAATATGATTTAAATATATAAAGATGGATATGTGTTAAAATTAATTTAATATTTGATATTAAATTAATTAAGTTTATTTAATAATTAATTTATGAAATTAATTAAATTTTCATTTTTAAAATCAAAATAGATTTTTTAAATCAAATTTTGATTTTTAGATAAAATTGAAAATTGGAAAACAAAAACACAAAATGGAAAAATGGATTTTTCCATTATCCATCACCTAACTAGCTCACACATATTGCAATGTCTTGCCTTTGTCTTCTCCAAGCATGAGCTGCAACTCATGCAACTCTTCTCTTTACATGTTGATTTGCAATATAATGAAGAGATTGATTTGCAATATAATGAAGAGATTGAGTGAAAATCGGGCATGCAATCATAGAGTTTTGAGAGAAAAATTGTTTGAAGAAAGGTTAAGAGAGTGATTCAGCTTGGGGAAGATGAAGAAAGGTTAAGAGAATAGTGGGGAAGATCTTGAGGTGGTCTACAAGATATGGAGAAGATTGCAGCTGGAGAAGGAGCTTTGAAGAAGTTCTACAAGAGGTATGTCTTGAAACCCATTTTTCTGCAGAAGCATGCTTTATATTATGCCAAAATTAGTGAATTTGAATGCTTAGAAGCATCCTACAATTGGTATCAGAGCATCAAATAAGCATTCAATTCGGTTTAATTTTGGTTTGGTAAGTGTTTTATATGAGAAATATGAAACTGGTGCACTGATATGGTTTTCTGAGTTTTGGCTGTTTAATTCTTTTTAATTTCTCATTTAAATTTGTAATTGACTCTTGCTTGATGAGCTTTAATGTGTTCCCAAGAGTCTGTAATTTATTTGGAGTCGTTATAGTTGAAATTAAGCTGTAAATCAAAGAAACAAGCGAAGAGGCTGAGTTGTAGTTCCAGAAAATCAGCCTCTGTTCTTATCGTCGCTGAGGTTCCAGTTGCTAAATGATCGTCTAGCTCCAGACGCTACACGATGTGAAGAAAAGCTAGACGATCGTATAGCAATGGGCGCTGGTCATTGTGATGTTGAATGCTAGACGATCGTGTACCTACGAGAGCTAAACGATGCGTTTTTTTTTTTTTATTTTTCAATGTTGTATGTGTGTAGCATGATAGCATAACATGAACGCAATCCTAGGAAGTGTTAGCTAAAGCCCTTCTCAACCCATTCCCCCCATATTCTTTGTATTTTTCGTAATATTAAATTTTTTCTTAACTCCGCCGCATACTATTTATACTGTAAACAACAAACCAACCAACTCTTTGATTTATTGTTACTGCAAAGTGATCTATAAATTACCACCCCATATTGTTTTCCTTAGTCCCTGAGTTCGACCCTGGGCTTACCAGGCAATTTAGTAGGATTTATACTTAGATCTTACTGAGAAAACTTGCATGCTCAACGCAATCCCTACCATTATTTCATTGCATAAAAAAGCCGCATCAGTTTC
>NW_028326940.1:0-37894 GCF_027475165.1 Benincasa hispida
AACGAAAGATAAACGATTGGGCATCGACCTATGTGATAGGTTTCAGCCATCTCCCACTTGCCCAATCGTGTACACGATTGTTCTTTCCTCCTTCATCTGCCCCATACCAAGCTCAAACAGAGTCCACCCTCTGGATTCTCACACCGAGAATACCAAGGTAATCTTCTTGGTAGTGTCATATTCAACTCGACATCGTCGAGGTTTTATGGAGGCCGTTCGTGTTGCTGGAGTGTTCATGATCGAGGCGATCGCTGAGGACAAGTGTGAAGTGTTCGTGCAGTGTTGTGGTCGTGTTGTCCGAGCATTCGAGGTTGTTGTGTTCGGGCGTTCGTGTGCAAGGAGCATGGAGATGAGTCTACAAATGTTCGTAGAGATTTCTCCTTGTTCATTTGTAGTTGTTCATGCTGTAATTTCTATATCGATTGCATAATCGCATGTTTTGTATACGACTGTAATTTGTAATGTTCTTTCATGATTGTAATTTGGAATTATCTTTATTTCGCTGCTCATGGAAATCTCGAGTTCGATTTCCTTCAATGAAGACTAGGGGAGTGCTTACTTCCCACCAGAGGTAGGCATCTAGAGGACATAGATGCCTAATCTGACCCCAGTAGTTGAGTTACTTACTAAGTATTTTATACTCATCATTTCCCATGTTAATGTTTCAGGTAAGAGCAGGAACGCACTGGCAAGCAAAATCCATAATCGAGCCACTGAGACAGTTTTAATGCTTCCGCTCATGTTTTAAGAATTCTTTAATGTTTTTTTTGTTTTACTTTCAGTCTTATTATTTGGAAACCCAATATTAAGATTTGTTTTCAGACTTACTTATTTTTATTTATGATCTATGAGTACCCTATCATTCGATTTTAATATTTGAATTTAATTGAGGCCTTTTAAATTTACTTTATTATTTTAGCATTTATTTCGCTATAAAAGAGTGTCGTTTTAAGTTCCATGCATGCATGTGTTTAGTAACGACCTAGCTTGAGTCCTAGGGAGTCGGGTCGTCATAATTCAACCCTTTACACAAATCTTCCGACAGCTTAAAGCAACTCATATAATAGCCAGAGATAGCTTGAACCACCGCCTTGAGCACACTTATTTTCCACCCACAGAGAACATTTTACTTTTCCAATTTCGGATAGCCCTCTAAACCTTGTTCTTAACATGTTCAAAAACATTTTCGGACTTTATCTCGGTCTCCCATCCCATAATAATCGAAACAAAAGAATGAAATTCATTATGGTTGGACCAATTTTGATCTAATACATAAACAAGGCCTTATTTCAAATAAATTTTCCAACCCATGAAAAAGTTGAACTAGGGAAGAAGCAATACCTTTATCCAAGAAATTAAAGAATGACTAACTACCATCTAACTTTCTCACAACTACTACTAAAGTGGGGTGAATATGAGAAAATTTCTAGCATTAGAAACCAAAAGTAATTTTCAACCCACATTAAATATGTGGATAGCAAAGGTGAAAATAGTATATCTCTCAAGTGATATATAGATAGGTTAACAACCAAGAGGTATGTGGTTTGAGTCTCTATCTTTATTAACAGAATTATTTTCAAGAGTTGTTGGAGAATAAATAATCCACAAAAATTATGAAATAAAAAAAAAAAAAAATACATATAACTATACCGTAGATAAAAGAACATATCTTTTTAAAAATTAATAATAAGTTCAGATTAATTCATGTTATTTTTGGTAAACTCATGGACCAACCCAACCTATAAAGTTTTCATTTATTTAAATCGAATTCAGGAAATGTTTACTAATCAATAACAAAAGTTGGGCAATCGTAGTGGAATTCCATTGATAGATCGATTGTAATGAGATTTTGCTATAGATCAATTATAATAGGCCACAATCGCAAACATAATTAAATTACTTTTGATTATGTTTAATTAGAATTATGAATCTGTCACATTTAATTTTAATGGTTATGATAATGGTAAATGTAACAAATTCATAATTCTCATGATGTAATAGTAATAATAACGGTAACCACAACGACAACAATAACAATATCGACTTAATTTCCAAACACAATTGGATTGAACACCCTTCACTTGTCAATCACTTTCCATTCTTTTATAGAAATTTGGAAATGAGTTCCAGGTGTCAATACGGGTACGAACCACAAATAAACAACACAAAAAAAATAAAAAATCAAATTATGCCCATTTTTCATATTACCGTTAATTTAATAAGTTTTCCCTAAAATAAAAGCAATCTCAATCCAAATGAGTTGATAAACCCAATCCAAAACTTACAACTTCAATCGGATCGATCAAATCTTCTAAATCATAGATTTTCTCGAACAACCCTAATCTCCATTGTACAAAAAAAAAAAAAAAAAAAAAAAAAAAAAAAAAAAATTTAATTTCATCTAGTTGGCTCCGGTTATACCAATATATATATATAAAGTCAACAGTTAAATTTTGTTGTTCAGAATAAATGAAAAAGCTTTGTAATCAAACCGTATCCGTTTCCAGAACTTCCTCAACTCAACCATTTCTTCTCTTCTTCTCTCCGCCGCTGGATCTCTTCAATCATTTCATCATCTTCCTCCGTCTCTAATCTTTCCTTTCATTTTCAGAAATGTCGGTAAGTTCTTCTTCTTCTTCTTCTTCTTCTTCTTCTTCTTCTTCTTCTCCTGTGAAATCTTTGATTCAGATCTGCCGCATTTATGTTTACCATTAGTATTTCTTCTTCTTCTGATCGTCAATTGCGATTTGGGGAAATTTCAATTGAAATGTACAAAATTAGGGTTTTTCCATTTTCAAGATCTCTGGTTTCTGATTACTTCCCGACAAAATTTCACTTACAATTTGAATTTATCAACAAAACACTCTCTTCCTTTATCCCTTCTCTGAATCCTAACTTTTCTTGTTGAACTGAAGTGGAAATTACATTACTGAAATCAATGCTTAACTTTTCTTTTTTCTTTTTGTTATTAATTTTCTGTTTATCAAATCAGCTACCTATATCTCAGCTTAGTTTATGTTTCACTTTGATGATGAACTGAATGTAATCCAAATTATAAACTGTTTAATCACTACCAAACCCCAAAACACATGAATTGATATGTATGATGAAGTTCAACCATTACGTACTGAATGATCGAACCATCGAGTTTTCGAATGGTAATTGCCTAATTGTGATGTCTTATCCACTAAGATATGCTCGAATTGGCTCAAAAATAAGTTTGTAGATATAACATTTTCTTAAGTACTATAGTTATAGAGGTGAAGGATTGAACCATCAACCTTTGAGCTTATATGTTGAATGACATACTTTAGTCTTTTATATTTATCCTTTAGCATTTCTTTTGTATCTAAGTTTAGGGTCTAGAGTTAGAATCCATAACCTTAGGCTTTTAATATCATGTGAAAATACCAATAATTTTCTTTTATAAAAAACCTTAGGTTGATTGGTGAACCCATGTATAATCTTTTAAATATATTCTTAACAAGAACACTTGCATTTCTTTATAATTTTTAATGGTTCTTTTTAATTTTTAAAAATTTCATGTAGATGAGAACTGTCAAGGTCAGCAATATCTCAAAAGTTACTTCTGAGAGAGATATCAAAGAATTCTTCTCATTCTCTGGTGAAATCCTATATGTTGAAATGCAAAGGTTAGTGATACTATTCTATCTTCTTGGTTTATTTGGAAGTCTCATATTGAAGAATTCGATTATTTTAGGTTAAAATACAATTTTGGTCCCTGTATTTTGGAGTTCAATTTTAGATCTCATACTTTCATTTAGTCCCTATACTTTCAATGAATCTCAAGTTTAGTCCCTCAAAGTTAGTTTTTATGGAAAGTGGCTTGATAATAACAATAATTTTCATGATATGTAAATAGGTTTCCAGAATTTATAGTAAAAGTGCTAATAGATAATAATTTTTTTTTAAAGAAAAATTGACAATACACTAGTAGTAGAGACTAAATTTAAGATTTATTGAAAGTATAAGACTAAAATTGGACAGTTGAAAGGACAAGGACTAAAATTGAACAAACTTCAAAATACATGGGCCAAAATGATATTTTAACCTTATTTTTACTATTTTTATTTATTGTTATTATTTTTTGGTGTAGAGAAACTGAAAATACTCAGGTTGCTTATGTTACTTATAAGGATTCTCAAGGAGCTGATACAGCAATACTTTTGACAGTATGTTCCTTTATTAGGCACATTGGTCTCTTTTATTATTATAATTGGGTTAAATTTCAAATTTGGTCCTTATGGTTTAGAAAAACTTAGAATTTAGTCCCTATGATTTATAATTACAACTTAGTTCGTATGGTTTTAAACCGTAGAAACTATTGATGAGGTTTTGTCAAACGATAGGGACTAAATTCTAACTTTCTCTAACTATGGGGACCAAATTTTTAATTTAACCTTATACTCATGTTAGTTTTTTGTTAACCTATCTCTATCTTTCAGGGAGCAAAAATTGGTGATTTGTCTGTAACAATTACTTTGGTCGAGAATTACCATCTTCCGCCTGAAGCAATGTCATCAATCCTGGTAATTCCCCCATGAATATGAGCATAAAATGTCTCGTGTTCCATTGTTGTCGTCCCTTGAATTTATACACACAAACGAATTACGTTATTTGATTTGAAATCTTGCATGTTGTCTGATGGATCTTAATGATGAAATGGAAGCATCTAAAAATTAAGTACCTGTCTTTGTCTTCAAAGAGGTATTTCAAATTGTTTCTTAAATTGTAATGATCTTTTGAAGGATAAAAAGCAAACGGTTATCGGGATTGCTCCGAATCAGGCTGAAGATGTTGTAAGTACAATGCTTGCTAAGGGTTTCATCTTGGGGAAGGATGCTCTAAACAAAGCAAAAGCATTCGACGAACGACTTCAATTGACATCAAATGCTTCAGCAACCGTCGCTTCCATTGACCGCAAGATGGGAATAACCGAAAAAATAACCGCAGGGACAGCAGTAGTGAATGAAAAGGTCAGGGAGATGGATGAAATGTTCCAAGTTACAGAAAAGACGAAATCCGCCCTTGCAGTTGCCGAGCAGAAGGCAACGAGTGCTGGAACTGCACTTATGAGCAATTATTATGTGTTAACTGGAGCAGCATGGTTTTCAAATGCTGTTACTGCAGTTACAAAAGCTGCTGAGGAAGTGACCCAAATGACAAAGGTAAAAGTCGAGAAAGCCGAGGAGGAGAAAAAGGAGAGTATATACCGCGAAAGAACTGGGATCATCAATAACTTCGCCGAGCTCCATCTCGACGAGCCTTTACCCGGGGAGCCTGCTATTGTTCCAGTTAATTCAGCAGATAGATAGATAGACAGTAAGTTGGTGAAATTCATATGCATGAAGAAAAACCTACACTTGTGAATTACAATGCTTCTTCTTCCCCACATTGTTGTATGATATTATACATTTTCATTTAGAGGTGCTCCAATTACAGAGTTTACTTCTTTCTACAGTTGTTCCTTCTCTGGATGTTGAAATGTTGTGACATTCTTTTGAGTAGAAAAATTGCTTATTGAATACTTGATAGTATACTGTTTAATTCAACTTTTGTAATTTATAAATATATTCCAAGTTTCTTTTAATTTTAGGTAATGTGAATTGGCATATTTTGAAAGGAAGATGGGTAATTTTATTGTATTTTTGTCTCATCCCATGTTTAAAGTTCTTTTAGGAAGTTAGGACTTGTTTTGAATGATTTTTCAATGAAAATCAAACAATGAGTGCGAAACCTAATAAGATGGCTCGACTCATTTGTCAATTGCAACTACAAGAAGAATGCTTGGGAGTGACATTCATGGCTTACATTTTAGCTAGATTGGTCGAGCATTGAAAATCTCATTGTAATCATTGTTTCGTTACAACCTCTAATTCAACACTAAATACACAAATGACACCGACGAATTAGGTCTTGGTTAGGTTCTTGACTCAATCTTTGTCTAAAAATTTGAAGAAAAAAAACTATAGGATCATTTGGCCAAAAAGAGATTTTTGACAATCCATCAAAATTTTCATTTTGTTGGTGATAGAATGGAAGAGAATTGAATGTCTTACCGATGAAACAGAAATTGCTTTTTTCAGGCTGGTCTTAAGTGGTGAGGAAGGAAGAATATGTCAAAAGGCCAATGAAACAGAAATTGCTTTTTCTGCTGTTAGGATTTGATGCTTCCATCATAAAAACTTCAATAGCCACTCCAAGCTCTGTTAAAATTTAATATAGTGTCAGTAACTTTGGTTTTAAATAAGGTCGGTTGTTCGGATTGACTTTTTAAATGATTAAAAAGGTGTTATTTTTAAATACTTAAAAAATCAATATAAATAGATCTAAGTAGTTTTATGTAATGATAAATCAGTTTTTCTAGTTGATTATTTATACCTCGATACATTCGGGCAGATCGTCGCTTTCTGTTCTGACATGCGTCTGCAAAACCAGAATGCAGCAGATATTATAAGATAGTTCCATAGAAAGTTTAGTGTTATTTCTATTATTGTAGATTTCGAAAGAAATTGCATGGTAATAGTAGTAGTTTTCAAAAAGATTGCGAGTGGATATATATCTTTTTTTATTGATTCAATGAGAATAGCAGAAGGCTGAGATTTTGGTCATGGAAGGGTTTCAGAGAACAGGAGACCTTCCTCAAGTTAGTAAGAAATATTCAGGGAGATTAACAACAGAAATTTCACTATTACCCATTTGGAACCATTTTGTTTTTTAAAATTAAGTTTATAGATCTACTTCTACGTCAAAAATTCTTCTTTTGTTATCTACTTTCCACCAATTATTTAAAAAATCAAGCTAAAATTTGAAAACTAAAAAGAGTAGTTTTTAAAAAGTTGTTTTATTTTTGGAATTTGATTGAGAATTCAATCATTGTACTTAGAAGGATGTAAACCATTAACAATTGTGAATGAAATAAACTTAATTTTCAAAAACAAAAACAAAAAACTAAATGGTTACACATTTAGATTATGCTGTAACCTAAATGAACAAACACTGTAACCTAAATATGAAATTTATAAGTGTACTGATAATTGGATTTAGATTATGCTGTTTTCGTAAAACTTTAAATTTTCTTCTAGATTTCAAAATACTTGTTTATTTGTTCTATTGGGTAAATATATTGATAAAGAAGGAGTTCTCTCTCGAGCAGGTATTTGTATTTAGTACCTCAATGACTCGTTGACTTGGTGCATCTTGTTTTTCTCCTAAGGACGCCAAGATGACAACCGCAGCTGCAATAGTTGAAGGGAAATAACAAAATTGGACTTTGTCTGAAAGAACAAGCTCCGCGAAGTTCTTAGCTCGATTCTCCAAATCCAAGTCAGCTCCAGCAGCTTTCAGGTAGAACCTAAGATAATTTTCAAACACCCATTATCAAACGAAAATTAAATAAAGCATGCTATTCGCAGTAGATTCAAATTGTTGATGGAAGGAGTTTATTAACAATGGATGCACGAAGGGGATTGGAAAACTTTGTCTTTCCCATAAACGATCAAGTTAGTGAAAGGAAGATGTACCACAAGAAGTTGTAAACAGTTGGCAAGAAACAATGGAACTGTAGGACTTCTTCAACAAGCCATTCCATGCCAACAACTTCAGATCTTCTGTACGTGTTGCTCCCTACGCGGATATTCCTTTGCTGCACCCTGAAGTGCCCAAAAATAAAACCAATTAGTAGAGTACTATCATAGATTAAAAGTATATCCACCAAGCTGGAGGCACCCACCAGCTTAACTACCTTCTCAATTCTCAAGTTCTCTTTGATGAAACAGACAAATCATTATTTAACACTTTGCATGTAAATTACAAGTCATAGATAAGTGAAGACTAGATAATAGGAAGTTTGAGAAAGAAAAGAGAAGAAAAAGAATTGTTTTACATTTGACTGGACTTAAAGCTCTATATATCATCATTTTATTGTCTGATGGTCTGACCAGGTGATAGAAGTGGTTCGCTATATATTGTTTTCTTGGTGGTTCTTCGGTCTCTTCTGTGCACATGAGTTGTTAACTCAAGAACTGGAAGATATTGTTATGGCAAATTTCGACTACAGTACCATACGAGTGGTGTGCATCGACACTAATATATGGCCTATTATTTGTCACATAATTGCTATAAGAGGACCTACGATATAATCACAACGTTATTTTGTCCATGTAAACGCAAAGATTTCAGGCCTGACACGTGGAACTTAAGAAAAACATTCAAGACTATAAGATTCAAGTTCTTCTATACAGTTTTTTCTGATTATTATTTCTAGTACTAATTAGCATTTGAACCCAACTTACTGAATTTTACACCCTTGGATTGAGACAAGAAGACCAATTGGCATACAGTTTGGTTTCCTAGCAGTATTCATCATATATAGACTAACGCAGTTAAGTACAAGTTATAGTAGATAAGGAACCATACTTGTTATATAAGTAAAACCGAGATGGAGACAAATAGACAAGAGAGATTCAAAAGTTACCAGCTGTATGACTGATTTTCTTCAATTCTAGTCGCCAAAGTTAGACAGGCTATGCCCAGAATTTGAAGTTGTCTTCCAGCTTTGAAGAATCCTTTGCTCAGAAACTGGTCAAAGAGGGCAACTCCTAGAAATGTCGTCTCCTGATGAAGTTTCGAATCTCTCGATCGCTGCATCATTCAACAAAATAAAGCTACATAATGTAAATAAGTTTGACCTAACTGATTGATGACAAGCCTTAACGCATGAAAAGGAATTAAAAGAGATTATAAAGAACGTATTCCATGAACTAGAACAGATGATGAAAATGCAACTATATTGAAGTCTTCCTAAGAAAATCCTAACATCCACTAGCAGTTATAAATCTGCATACTATTATTAAGATAAAAATACAGATAATGTATCCAAGCAGAAGTAAGAAATGAAATGAAAAATCAGTTAAACTTGGCTAATTCAAGATGCCTTGTGTGTGTGGTAGGCCTCATTCGTTAGAAAGAGCTTATAACAACGAGATGTAACAGGTGCAAAATCATGAACTGCTGGCTTTAAGTAGCGAAAAGTATGATCATAGTAATGACTTTGTAATTCTCATTAGTAAATCACATTGTTAGGATTGCCAATTCCAAGAAATTAAGTACATTGTTGGACAAAGTTTCATATCAAATAAGGCAAGGGAACTCATTTTATGACATGTTAAGAACTAATTAGCGATGCAGTTCAAATTGAAATATGATAGACAGTGCCTCAAACTATCTCTATATACTATACAGTTCCAATTTCTCAGAATACCAAAGCTATTAACGATGAAATTGGAAGACCGTTGCAATATCTCATGCTAATTCAAGAATTATTGAGAGAAACACGGTGGTTTGAAATCAAGGACTTACTTCAACCATCCATTGGATCATATTTGACCGTTGCTGGAGAATGAGATCGCCATAATCCGTCGTGGACCGATACTCCTCTATGTAGTCGCGAATAATCAATTGGCGTCTTTCTCTATTTCTGATCATTCGATAGGCTTGTTCATCGTCCAATTCTTCGAATCTCAAAATCTAATTTAAAATCAATTAAATAAAAAATATATATAAGTTGTTTGATTAGCTGCAGGTTTGCGGCAAATGAAACGCCAAGAAAGAATGAAAATAGCGAATTACCGTAGATTGATCTACTTTCTCTTCTTCAATAGACGAGCTAGTTCGGATGTCTGGAGAGGCATTTAAGCTTAGAAATTCGCGTCTGTACTGCAGCAACATGCTAAATGTTGACGAAGGAGCTGCGTCTTCGTTCGATTTCTCTGAAAATTCGCTTCCGGATTCCAAAAAAATTGAAGGAGTGTAATCTGAGCAGTCCGCATCGGATGTCTCCAATAGAATAGCTGACTGAAGCTCGGACAACGCCTGGCTAGAGTATTCCGAAACATCCTCGTAAGAGAATTGCTCCGTGCAAGCAAGATCCGATTCAAAGTTCAAGCTGTTAGGCCACTGTTCTATTGTCGAATCCGACTTCGAAACAGCGAAAGTTTCATTGATCTCATTTCTCGGTAGCTCTGGTAACTGAAATTCCCATAGTCTATTATCTTCAATTTCTAATCCTTTCTCTTCGAACGAACAAACACTCTGAAAGATAGATTCAGCGCAAGACTCCACACAAGGAGTGAGTGGCACAGCTCGCTTTCCACAAAGCTTCGACGAGACATCAGCATCCGTCAATTGAAACGTCACAACTCCGTTGTCCGCTTGATCGATTGGATCTTCATTTTTGTCAATAGTTCTCCTAAAATCGCTCCTACTCATTAACCTCGAGCTAGTGCTTTGTCCGAGAACACCAAAATCAACTCCAGAATTTGATTCAACACAAGAAGATTCAGACACTTCCACATTACTCCCTACTCCAACCTCCTTCTTCGAAGCTACATCCAAATTAACTCCAACCGAATCAAATCGTCTCTTCCTCAAATTCGGCTTCTGAAATCCAAAACACGCGTTGAGTTGGCTAGAAACCTCAGGTCCGGCTGCGTTGAAGGAAGTGGAGCTGGATTCTGCGGCAGCAAAGGAAGAAGAATCAAAAGCAAAGGTGTTAGAAGGAGCAGGGGAATCGGAGTCCAAAGAGCAGAAAAAAGGAGAAATCCGAGGGCGTTTGCGGCGTGGAAGCTGAGAACGGAGCTTCTTCTTCGGCGGAGAGTGGGATTCTTGTTTAGGATTTGGCCTTCGCTTCTTGGACTTCATCGGAGGAAGATGAAGATGAAGATGAGTTTCGTGATGGAAAGCAGAGCAGTTATGGAAGTTAGGAAGCGAAAAAGAGAAATGTGAATTGGAAGTGAGATTTTTGGAGAGGGTCCCTCACTGTCGCCTCCTCGTGCTAATGTAATAAATAATTATTCTCTGAAATATCATTTTGCCCCTCTATTATGAGACTTTTTCAGTTTTAGTCCTCTGACTTTCAAATATTCAATTTTAATTTCTACGACATCGTTTGAAGCAAGAAGTGAAATACATATTTGGGAGTGATTTTGAAAGGGTTAAATATCTTATTCAAAATCATTGAAATTCATATCTAACCAATCAAAGTTAATTTAGTATTTAATTTTACATTTTTAAATATAATTTTCATACCATCAAAATTGGTTTTAGATCACTAAGATCCCGTTTAGTAATTATTTTGTTTTTTTTAAATTAAGTCTATGAACACTACTCTCACCTCCAAATTTCTCTTTTGTTATCTACTTTTTAGTCTTTCACCAATGGTTTAAAAAACTAAGCCAAATTTTGAGAACTAAAAAAAGTAGTTTTCAAAAAGTGGTTTTTGTTTTTGAAATTTGGCTAAGAATTAAACTATTGTACTTAAAATATGTAAATTATTATAAGGAATGTGGATGAAATAGATTTAATTTTTAAAAACAAAAATAAAAAAATCAAATAGTTACCAAACGGAACCTAAACGAATGTTCAAGAGTGATTTAAAAAATAATAAAAGTGATTTTTATTTTAGAATTACCATCAAATATGTCCTAAATTGTTTGATTGTGGGGTCCACATTACAAAAAGTTGATAAGTTATAAAATTGATGTTATTTAGCTACAGAGGCCCACACAAACTCTTTGAACCAAACATGTGATATATTTCAATAAATCTTAAATTTAATTTCTACGTCTAGTCTTTTAGTTTATAATATTATTTTTTTATTGACATTTGAAATTTCTATAATATTAT
Organism: Benincasa hispida; assembly: GCF_027475165.1. NCBI lineage: Eukaryota > Viridiplantae > Streptophyta > Magnoliopsida > Cucurbitales > Cucurbitaceae > Benincasa > Benincasa hispida. The sequence goes on from NW_028326940.1 coordinate 11,707, forward strand.
GAGAAAAAAGAAAAAGAAAACACGAAACATCGCTAATATAAATATAATATAAATGATTAACATGCTAATTTAATTTAAAAGCATAAATATTTATTTATCAATTTTTGTTTTTATAAATTTCTTGTTTTTATACTATTTCTAGAAATATTTATCGACATTTTAAACCTTGGTTAATAGTTAATTTTATAAAAAAAAAAATCTATTATCTATAAGTCTTTTCTTCTTTTCTTTATAAACTTTTTTAAATATATCCCCCTAATGTAATTTCTCAGATCAAAATTATAATTATTATTTAATCAATTTTGACAAAAATTAACTCTTGACTAAATTTAATACTTGTTAAAAAAATATACAGATTAAAATTAGATATTTAAAACCACATGTACTAAAATTAAAATAATGCGTAAATATGGAGACTAAAATCGTATTTTAACCGGAATAATTAAATCACAAGTAAATATCAAGCGGCAGCCGTCTTCCTCCTATCTCTGTTTTGTGTAGGTAGGGACCTATTATAAGAGGGCTATGGCTTCTATGGGCTTTTTGGGCCCATCTGTTGGCCCTCTAAATTGAGCCCATTACCATTTCTCCATGGTGAACGTCGCAATGACTTTCTCGTCCTTGCTTTCTATTTCATTCTTCACCGTTACAAAATATATTAAAAAATAAAATAAGAAAAAACAAGAATAAAGACGAGAAATTCTCATTTTAGTTCAATTCGAAATATTTTTTCTATTTCCATTCCCCTCTCTATTTAAGGATAGGTTCTCGCAAGACTCTGTCCTCACATAGAGAATGGACATTTCTATCTTTACACTAGTTAAGTTGTTTCAATTTTTAGCCTAAATTTTTTATTTCATTAATTTAGACTTTAAATTTATCCAAGTGTTGCAACTTTTACCCTCTATTCAAAATTTACTAATATTAATATAAGATAATTCGAAAACTCAAAAGAAAAAAACACACTAGTTTGGACAAGTTTTGCATTACAAATAGTTTGATTAATGCACATAATCAATCATTAAATAATGTTACAAAAACTTACAAATTTCAATAAACTACAAAAAATTTGATATTGCTTTTGCCTAAGTCCTATCAATTGCATACTAAATGTATATCTTATAATTTTTTGGACATGAACCATCTTGAATTTAGCTCAAAATTTAGACATATATCATCAAAAAATTTCTTTTTAATTAAAACTGATATTTCCCCTAGAACTTTAAAATATTTTCGACCATAAAAAAAAGAAGATAATACACCATTTTAATAAAATATCTACAAACCTATGGATTGTTGCTAAACATTTATGTATTTATATTTTTGTATTATGTTATTTTTCTTCCAGTATGCTATGATTATTTTTTTGTACTCGAAACCATAAATAACTTGATCACTAATACATATTAGATGTTATTTAAGCTATGTTCACTTTGGAATCATGCTATAATGTTAATATATTCTTTACCATTATCGTTAAGGCTGATTATGCATCCGTTTTTTTTAATATTTATTTACCTTAAAATGTGTCTAATAAATTTCTAAACACTATTTGTTTTAAAAAAGGAGAAAAAAAGAGAGAAAATCTTCAACACTTTTTTTATACTCATTTCTAAAAATTTAATTTGTGTGCCAAAGTGTATTTCAATAATGTATTTTCTTTTAAGACTCGTATGTTTGGTTACACTCAAAAGTGTGTTTATATGCAAATTTATTTGGTTTACTCGCATACAAAATGATTCTACAAATGTCAAATTACTATACAAGACACAACTATAAAACAATATAAACCATTAACTTTAAATTTATATTTAAAACACTATGACTAGTCGATCACTATTGATGGTAAGTAGAGTGGTTGTCGATGGTTGTTACCAACATGAGGTGGTACTGGATTGTCACTGGCAGTAGGTGACGATGCCACTGGTAATGGTTGTTTGTTGCGGATGACGATGGTGGTTATCGAAAGTTGCCAATATCTATTGTTAATTACTGTCGATAGTGGGCGACTTGATCGTTAATGGTTCCTAGTGGTAAATGACAATAGTTATCAATGGTAGTTTCCTGTGATGGCAGCCATGGAAAAGTAAAGTAGTGTAAAAATATTATTGTCATTTTTCATATATCATGAAAATCTAGATTCAAGTATTTCCGTAAAATAACCTAGGCTAACCCTAAATTTGTAATTAACCGTAATTAAATACTTTCCTACCCGAGATGATTATTATTATTTTTTTATTTTTTATTTTTTTAAGGTTGGATTACGCAAGTGTTTTTCAAATATGCATGGTAGTTTATTGTATTATTATGGGTTAATTAGATTTTTGAAGTGAAATTTCATTTTAATTAGGTAAGAGGGGGTGTTTTCAACTTATTTAGGCAAAATAGGGTGTTTTTTTGTCTTTATCCAAATGTCTCTTTTTGGATTATTTTATTATTTTTTCAATTCATTAAAAAAAATAAAATAAAATAATAGACACGACTTTTGTCTTCTTCCGTTGTTTTCTTCCCATTCATTTCTAACTTAAAACCCCAAAAATCCCCTTCATTTCTTCATCTTCTTCCTTTACAAATAACAAACACTCAAGAATCCTATTTTTTTCCCTTTATTTCTCCACCTTCTTCTTTATTTTCAAATACTGATCTGCCTTCATTTTCAAACACCCAAGAATCAAACTTCCATCTTCATGTTTTCTCCTCATATTTTCTTCTCATTTCAAATTTAACGGCCATCGCAATTTCCACCTTCATATTATTAATTTGTTTCAGTGTGGTATTTTATTTGGTAAGTTGATATATTTTTGTTATTTAACAAAAAATTAAGTTTTTTATAATCTTTACTGATTTTTTTAATGTTTATTTTGTTTACAGTAGATATTATATTAAAAAAAAGTTCTACAAATTATCATTAAAAGTTTTTTTTTGGTAAGGTGCAATATTTTTCTTTTAATAAGTTGATATATTTTTTTATAGTGGGTTAATTTCTTTTGTATTGATTCTCATACTTTTTTTTTATATTGGTTTAATTTCATAGATTTTCATAAGAGAGAATTACATATGATTAACATTGTATTATATATGTTCGGGTTGACTATTAAAAATAGCTTATTAGACTTCTAAATGATTCTAGATCTTTTAAAAAAATTTACTAAATCAATGACCTAATAAATTCAAAATCAAATGTAATAACAGGTTAATTGGAAAAATAAGGTACTTTACAAATATAATTAGACAAAAAAACACTTTTAAAACTATTTAGATAAATAGGGTATTATTTTTTTTTCATATTGAAATGATTAGCTTTGAAAGAGAAAAATTTTACATTTGAAATCATTAATAATTTATTTTTCTCTTTTTTTTTAGCATCATACGTAAGAGAAAAATAATAAAAATCACATTTTCGATATCTTTTAGCATCACATATAAAATGAAAGATTTTTTTACAAGAAAAAAAAATCACATTTTCTCCATACTTTTAGTAAAAATAATCTAACTCAAATTTTTAAAAATCAAAATTTATCTTTAATTCACGTTCAAAGAAAAAAATCTAATATTATCTAAAAAACTACCATTCACATCAAATACCTATCTATATCTATCACATGTAAAAGAAAAAAGGTTTGCAATTAGGAGCATAATCAAACATCTTTTTTTATTTTGCCAAGATTTTAAAATTTATTAGTAGTTTTAAATGTAAAATTAAGAATATGTTCCTAATGAAAAAAAAATAGTGATATTACTTTATTTTGTGGAGAAAAGAAAAAAAAACTAAAACGAATTAAAGAAAGAAAATGAAATCTTAAAATAGATATTTAAATAAGAATTTAAAGTTAATAGTGGTATTGGTGTAAATTACATCCTTATTTATTTATCTAATGAGTAAATGTTTATATCTTATAACTATTATTCAAAGTAATGTAACAAATCAAGCATTAAATTCTACACAAACCTATGCTATTAAATGTTTAATGATAAATGGATTAAAACAAAAATAAATATGGAATAGGATTTTAACGTCAAATTTATATCTTCAGTTTTCTAGAGTCTATATTATTGAAAAGAGATTAGATGATATTGAACAAACCTAAAAATTAAAAATTAGTGAAATCCCATGTGACTGACTTAGGAAAATTAAAATATATATATATATATACATACATACATATAAACGTTTTATTTTATAATGGATTAATTGGAGAATTTATTTTATAGTGGATTAATGTAAAATGTCCATAATTTTGTATTAATTTTTTTTTTTTTGTTTACAGTGGCTATTATTTCTGAGAAAAACTCTACAATCAAGTCATTCAAAGGTTATATATATAGTTATTTACTATTATTTGGAATGATGTATTGATTATTGAATATTGAATGTTTGAATGTTAATGTTATTGTTAGTATTATTGTTATTGTTGTTGATATATTTATGGTTTATCTAGTCAATTTATCTTGGATTATTTATCTTAATATTATAAATTTTATGATAATCAAAAAACAAAGATTCATGTCAATATAAAAGAATATTTATCATTGATTTATGGTCAAATGATGACGCATGTCTTTATTAACAATATTCATCATGATTTTGTATCTACTTATTATTATTATTATTTTGTTAAAGGTGGATATTATTTAAAAAAACATTCCTTTATTTTTTAAAAAAACATTCCTTTATAAAAATAGTAATAACACATTAATATAGTTTTTATGGGATCAGATGGACGAGGGTGTTATCATAAGGCCATAAATGACTCAGTTTAGTACTTACAATGCAGCCATAGATCCGAAGCTGTTTGGGAAGACGAGCATATTGGTGTTATCCATTGTTGGTGACGAGAGGCTCTTATTCGAAGGCAAGAGGACCCAGACCCTCGTATATTGAATTATCTACGAGCTGCATGATTATTCAGAGTCTCTTGTATCAAATTTATACAACTAGACTGGCATCTGATAACGACATTAGTAGAATGATGGCGGTAGGAGACACACACTTTCCACATATTGCATGGAGAGTGTACGATTACACTTCAAGATGTAGCTATCCAATTTGGACTACCGATTAATGGAAGACCATTGATCGGGTCACTAAATTATGACTGTGAACAACTTTATGCCTTTCTTTTAGGCGTAACCATGAATGACGCCGTTCTTAAGGGAGGTCGTCTTAGCCTGCCATGGTTAGCTGACCAATTTAACAACTTTGCCTATCTACCAGATAATGCAGATGAAAAGGAACTGCAACGATATGCTCGAGCATATATTCTCACGTTGATTGGAGGATTGGTATTTCCCAACAAATCCAACAGTAGAGTGTACCTAATGTATCTTTCTCTCTTAATAGATTTTGATGTTGCCGGGACTTACAGTTGGGGGCTGAATGTCTTGCATGGTTATATAGGCAACTATGCAAGGGTGTAGTTATAGATGACAAAGACATTGCAGGCCCACTTCTATTGCTGCAGATTTGGGCATGGGATCGATTTCCTCTTTTAGCACCTCGATAACTCCATCGATATGAGAACAACTTAGATGACAGACCACTTGCAGTATGGTAAGCATATTTACCTTATTATTGTTGTGTTCATTATAAAATACTAATAGCTAAAATTCAAGTTCTGATTGTTGTAGATGGAATGACAACTATTCTATAATTAGAGCACCGACACATGTTCTAGTACAGTATAGGTACATATTAGATACGCATATGGTTAACCAGGTAATATTTTATTCATTCATATATCATATATTGATAATGTTTCAATCTTCTGGTTCATTCATATTTTGATACATATGCATGCAAATTATTTGGGTCATCTCATTCAACTATTGTCATCATATTGTCTCAATGGTAATGAGATATGGATATCCAGATGTCCACTCATATGTTTTTTCGTTGTAGAGTGACATCACCCAGATCGTGTGATGTGTCAATTTGGGATGTTGCAACAAATTCCTCAACCTTGTAATACAGACGTCCGACCCCATTCACATGATCTAAGGGGCAGGCATGAGCGACACTGGATTGCATATTTGGCTCCTCAAATTTCAATCTAGAAAAATCATCAAAGTTTGGTTGTTAATGGACCTCCTATTAACAATGGTGTAGATATTGAGCCTGGATATATTGAATGGTATTCCACTGTGAGCAGGCGATACATGACAAAAGCATGAGTATCCTATCACTTGTTAGTATGAGTTTATTGTTTACAAGGATTGTTTGATTTTATTTCTTCATTTCACACCAAAATAAATTTTAAAGTCATTAACTTGTTCAATTATTTTTCAGGCCAAGCTTCCAAATTTTACATTATCTGCTAAAAGAACCTTATGTAGACTCACCTCTATATATCGAGTGCGATATTTCGATGGTGATGTTCTAATGGAAGAACAAAGTGATCCAACAAGACATCAGGATGTTCCTATTCGACCTAATGTTTGGAATGAATATCCAACAACCCCACTCGATCATTTTACACATACTTCTATGATGTCCTCTCCCTCAACATTTGAATTTTTTCCAACAACTCTCAGTACACTAAGTATGGAAGAAGGACAAACTTCACATGTCCATCCAGATGTCCATGACCAGTATGTGACATACCGACATCGTGGTGAGGGTATACACTTTACAGAGGAAAGCCAACCATCAAGTGTAAGAGGTCGTGGCAATCGTGGCCACTATGTGACTCAACATGATCGATCTAGGTGTAATAGAGGATCTTCTTCTAGTCGTGAATAAAGAAAATTATACATATAATTAAATTTATTAATGAAATTCAAACACGAAAATGCACTTGCAGTCTACAATACATCCTAAAGAACCTTGAATATTATTTACAATAGTTGAAAATTAATATTTATATTTTTGCATAAGTTTCTAACAACTTTAAACAAAAACAATAATTTGAAATTAAAAATTAATATTGAATATATCAAATCAATCATAGAAATTTCTTAATCTCAAAGTAACATTATTGTTTATACTGTTAAAAAACTAGTAATATTACTATTAAAATAAAAAACGAGATTAGTGAGATAGTTGATTGTAGGTAACAATGATTTAGAATTAAACAAATGAAATATTATTAATCGTAAAAAAACATAAGTAATGAAAGAGTTGATTTTAGGATTGTTAAAAGAATGAAAAAAATAAAAGTCAATTTTTTTATTATTATTATTTATGAATGCGTCTCTCATTCTTCTTATTATTTTTTTAAAGAATGCATCTCTTGAAGAGACACATTCTTTTTTTTTTTTAATGAATTCATGCGCGGAAAAAAATAATAAAATAATCCAGCATGTGTCTCTTGAGAAAGACAGAAAAAATACCCCTTTTACCTAAATAAGTTGAAAACACCCCTTTTACCTAATTAAAATGAAATTCCACCCCCAAAAATCTAATTAACCCTATTATTTATCATTATTTTTTAATTAAGGGAAATTTTCTAACTTACTATTATTATTATTATAAAATATTAACCATGGCGTGTTTACGATTTGAAGGATTGAGGGCATTATTGATCTTGGATATTCTTTGGTTATTAATGTTGAAATATTTGAGTTATATGATATTGGAAATAAATATTTGATTTATGATGGGTTCATTATTATTATTATTATTATAGGCAAAATATTTTATTTATGATGGGTTCATTATTGTTGTTATTATTATTATTATTTTAGGCGGATGGGTTCATTATATTATTAGTAATTGGATGATAAATAGTTTGTTATTTAATCGTGATTGTTTTGGATTATAATTTGTTGTTTAATCATGCTTGTTCTGTATTATGTCATATTAAATTGAATTATAAAAAAGGATATCCACATGTATTAATTATTTATTTGTTGAATATAATGCATGTGTTTACCAAATTTATGGCAGTTAGAAAGTGTGACATGAAGTATCCAAATTTAGTGGAGATTCAAAAATACATTTTAAATTTGAAATGTATTTAATTTAAATGAAGGTTGTATTTATACGGGTATACTACTGATACACTTTATTATTTTTTTCTTGAGTATAATACACTTCACTATTTCATACTTTATATAATTGAAATGAGTGATGTCTACTAAAATGCATGTTTTATGGAGGTTAATAAATCGATGTTATACCTAAATGATGAACGAGTGCTGATATAATATTGATATACTCAATTTATTACTAAAATGCACGTGCTATGAATGTCGATACAACCATACTAAGTTTTTATTTAGAAAAAAAGAAGATTAACTCCCCCTTAGGTGAGTTATTCGGACTTAAAAGGCATAAGTTATCGAGTAAAAAAACATGTGTTCAATGTTCTATTAGATAGTTTTATGAGTCATCTTATGTAAAGATAAGTTAAATATGTGTCTTAGCCTTGATTAGTGAAATAATATAACATATGTACAATAAATAGTCAAATTATGAGTTAGTTTTATGTTTTTATGTCATCGGTAGAAAACTATAAAAAAATGTGCCCAAAATGCGACTGCAAGCTTTTAGATGACAGAATATAGAGTAATTGAAAAGAGTTAGATATGCGCCCAAGTTGAGACCGCATCTGGCAAAAATAGAATGTTCTAGATTTTTCAGAATTTGCATATTCTTTCGACCAAAATAGATCAAATTACCTTTATTTCCATTTAATTGATGTGCAATGTTCTAGGAAGTCGTGCTAAGTCTTCTCTCAATATATGCATCTCTTATAATACTTGATTCGAAAGAACAATTGCACGCAATTGTTCATCTCCAAAGCGTTTGAACTTAGCTAGATTAAGAAGAAAGTTGGAGAGTTTTTATTGTCCTTTCTTCCTTCATTCTCTTGTACTTCTCTCAACTTTTACAATAGTTAGTTTATGCTTTTATTTACTGTTTTTCTTTACCCACATTAGAACAAATTTTACATTCTTTTCTATTCATTAGTAATATGAATTTTTCTATTATTTAATTCTTGAATTCTTTATTCTTCATTATAAGCTAAGCATCATTTTGGAACTAAAATGCATGGATACCCTGAGGATGGACTAAAAGCCCTACATATATCTCATTACTTTTGCTCAACACGCTTAGTTCACTTTTGTTTTTATTGATTTATGCATATTGTTAACTTAGTTTCATCACTAAGGTTGACATATAATGTTGAGTCTAATATTGAAAGGGTTAAATAATAATGATTTTCATAAAAGAAATATAGGGAAAAACCTAGACATAGGATTTTGCTCGACCCTTAGAAATACGGCTATGCCTAAAGAATAATTAAAATTGCATGCTTATTCATCTAAGATTTAAATTAGCCTTAGACACATGTGTTTAATTGTTTAGTCTCCTAAAGGTGATTCTCTAAGGATGTATTATGGCCAAGGAGTTGAGTGAAGGAACTCAAAAAGAAGAAAGCCTTCAACGGAAGCAAGATTGTCCCAATTCCCATTTTTCATTTAATGTAAGTTTTTAGGGTAAATAAAGAACAAGATATGCATTTACATAAATTACATAATGCTTTAACAAAAGAAACACTTAATGTTTCATAAACCCATACCTTTGAAGACTTTCTTCAAGAATCTCTTGAATAGTATACTAATACTACCACAATGGTTTCCTCGGTATTCTCAGGCAAAGAACCCAGAAGTGGTGGGCTCTAACTATTTTGGAATGAGGGAATTCGATTTGACTAGAGAGAAGTACGAGTTGAAAACATTCACTAACAACTCAAAACTCACAGAACTATTTCTGTCTTTCTCACAGTGTGTGTCACAAAGAAGAAGACTCTCTCATCACTTTCTAAAGCAAAAAATAAGTGGGTGGAACTTCCTCCCTCATTTTAAATTAAAATAACAATTGATATATATATATATTTTAAATCATATCTTATATCAAATATAACATATAACCTATAGTTTTAATATTGTACCACATACAATATAACCTATAGTTTTAATATTGTATCTTCTATGACATTTAATATAAATCACATTTATATTAAATTTAACAATTATGAATTCAATTCATATAGTTAATATTTGAATCATGTTCAAATATTTATTTCCTCTCATTAAAACTATAATGTATCAAATACATTATAATAATTATATCAAATATAATTAAAATAACTTAATTATATCATATATAATTAAATCCCTCTATTAATTTGAACAATTTAAATTAATCCAAAAACTTTTTCTCATTTATTTCTATTGAGCTACCAAGGAGACCTCATGGATCTATAGCTTGAAGCTCCAACGGTACATGAATAATCAATTAAACTCTTTAATTAAATTATTCATCATTCGTTAACTGTCGCGCACTCCACTAAAGATTGATAGCTGCACTCTTCGCACCACAAATATATTTCTGTGTCCATTGGATATAACCAATCAACAGTACGATGAAATTTCATAAATTGCTCGTAAGTACAATAATACTAAAATTACCGTTTTGCCCCTGTAGTTACATCTAACTCCTTAAGTACCACTGATCCCTCTAATGAACAATAGATCATAGTCTAACTATGACTAAAGTCCTCTCGAACCAGGAGAGGATGTGACGCCACATTTTTCAAGCCCTGGAATCAGCCCTTAAGAGAGCAATTTATCTACTTACCCCGACCTCGGGGAAGGAGTGAATTCCTTCTTATGTAGCTGTGTTCCCAACTCCCCAATCAGATGAATCCCCAAAATGATAGGCTTGTTGAGTCGGTGATCTTTCCACTCTCACCCATACAAATAAAAAAACCACCCTCATAGGTAGGAGTTCACAACTCACTCAAGATTCATGTCATGTTACCTATGATCATCTTGGTGAAATGAAAGTCTCTATTATGAACGGAGTTATATAATGAGACTAAATATTTCGTGGTCCGGTCTTATATAAACTCTTTTGTATAGAATATCCTCCTTTGTATAGAATATCCCTACTCACATGTCTATACATGAATGATCAGGATCATATCATTTGTAGCACTTTACAACAATTGTAACACCTACAAAACGGGTCATACTCGTAATATCACCAGGATAAGGTACCCAACCTTATCCATCTACTACAGACCATTTAGGTTATCACTTAAGCATGATTCACCCGTATGTCTTTACATACATGTTTAAGTTACAAGATAACCTTGGATATTAGTTTATTGGTTTGTGGTTAATGCAACTAAAATATGAATAAAATATCATATATTTTATTAAATAGACAATGAGTTTGAATAAAATATCATATATTTTATTAAATAAACAATGAGTTTGTTCAATACATTTACAAACTATAGGACCCTACGAGATTTAGGGCATAAACCACAACAATCTCCCACTTGACCTAAAGCTAGTGGGGTGCACAATATAGTCAAAATACAAAGTACACAAATAATAAACTAGAGCATAACATGCGCCCAGTACAAATCTCCCACTTTCCCTAGTCTAGACGTGGCCTGTCCCATAGACCCATACTCTGCAGGTGAACCTCAGACACCTTAGCTGTGAGGGTCTTTATAAATGGTTCAGCAACGTTATGCTCCGAAGCTATCTGCATGACAATCACGTCTCCTCGATGCACAATCTCTTGGATGAGATGATACTTTCGCTTATATGCTTCCCGTGCTTGTGACTCTTAGGCTCTCAGGAATTAGCCACAGAACCACTATTATCACAATAAAGTGTGATGGGCTTTGACATGTATGAAACAACTTCCAGATCAGTCACGAATTTTTCGAGCCAAACAGCTTCTGTAGTAGCTTCACAAGCCGCTACATACTCAGCCTCCATAGTGGAGTCAACAATGCACCCTTGTTTGGTGCTTTTCCATACTACTGCCCCTTCGTTAAGAGTGAACATTGATCCTGATGTGGATTTCCTAGAATCCTTATCAGTCTAAAAATTAGAGTCCGTGTATCCCGTAAGGATTAAATCCTTAGAACCATACACGAGCATGTAGTCTCTCATTCTCCATAGATACTTGAGGATGTTTTTAACGGAGGTCCAGTGATCTAATCTACAATTAGATTGATATCTACTGACTATCCCTACTGCATAGCAGATGTCAAGTTTAGTACATAACATCACATACATCAAGCTGCCCACAACCGATGCATAGAGGATCCGTCTCATCTCCTCAACCTCTTGAGGTGTCTTAGGACATTGTTCCTTAGACAACATTATTTTATGCCTGAAAGGCAATAAGTCCTTCTTGGAGTTCTACATCGAATATTTGACAAGCATCTTGTCAATATACGATACTTGAAACAGAACTAGCATTTTGTTCTTTCGATCTCCAAAGATTTGAATACCCAAAACAAACTGAGTCTCTCCCAAATCTTTTATTTAGAATTGGGTCGCTAGCATTGTTAACTTCAGTCAGTAAACCTACATCATTTCCAGTGAGTAAGATATCATCTATATATAACACTAGAAAAACTACTGAATTGTTGATGATCTTTTTGTATACATAAGGCTCATCAACTTTTTGATCAAATCCATAAGATTTGATCGCAGTATCAAACCTTATGTTTCAAGATCGAGAAGCTTGCTTCAGTCCATAAATAAATAGATTAAGCTTGCAAACCTTTTGCTCTTGACCTTGGGTTATGAATCCTTCGGGCTGCTCCACATAAATGGTCTCCTCAAGATTGCCATTCAAAAGGCAGTTTTGACATCCATTTGCCAAATCTCATAGTCATAATATGAAGCAATGGACAAGAGTATTCTGATAGACTTAAACATGGCAATAGGTGAGAAAGTCTCCTCATAGTCAACTCTCTCTACCTGGGTATAACCCTTTGCCACTAATCTAGCCTTGAAGGTACCTTCCCATCAGCACTCTATTTCCTCTTGCAGATCCATTTATAACCTATAGATTTAACCCCATCAAGTTGATCTACAAGATCCCATACGAAATTGAAGTACATAGACTCCATTTTGAGATCCATCGCTTTGATCCATTCATCTTTGTCAATATCCTCCATTGCCTTCTTGTAAGACAATGGATCCTCAACTTCGCCATCAGCTACCATAGCCCAGATTTCTTTTAAACCCATATAGTGAATGGGTGGGTTCGAAACCCTCCCACTACGTCGAGGTTCTCTCAACACTTGAGGTGGATTTGACCTACTAGATGATCCTACTTCAACAACTTTTGTTAAGGTACTAGGTTCTTCAACAACTTTTGTTGAAGATTCAGTAGTTTCTTTAGAAATTTCATTCAACACAATCTTACTTATGGGCTTGTGCTTCTTTATGTGGCCTTCTTCAAGAAAAGTGACATTTGTCGATAGAAACACTTTGTTTTCTTTAGGATAAAAAAAGTAACCACCTTTCGTTCCTTTGGGGTAGCCTACAAATAGACACAATCTTGAATGTGGTTCCAATTCTTAGGATTAGCCTCAAGCAAATGTGTTGGGTGTTGGGGTTGATGCCCTAAATCTCACAGGGTTCTATAGTTTGTAAACATGATATGAACAAACTCTTATGTGATTAACAATATATGATATTTTTATTCACTTTGTCTATAAAATATGTGATATTTTAGTTGTATTAACCACAAACCAATAAACTAACATCCAAGGTTATCGTTGTAACTTAAACATATATGTGGAGACATACAGGTGGATCATGTTTAAGTGATAACCTAAATGGTCTGTAGTAGATGGATAAGGCTAGGTACCTTATCCTAGTGACACTACAAGTATGACCCTCTTTGTAGGTGTTACAAATGTTGTAAAGTGCTATAAATGATCTGATCCTGATCATTCATGTATTAGACATCCGAGCGGGGATATTCTATATAAAGGAGTTTGTATAAGACCAGACCACAAAATATTTAGTCTCATTATATAATACCGTTCATAATAGAGACTTTCATTTCACTAGGATGACTATAGGTAACATGACCTTAATCCTAAGTGAGTTGTGAACTCTTGCCTATGAAGGCGGTCCTTTGATTTGTATGGGTGAGAATGGCCAGATCGCCTACTCAACAAGCCTACCATTTTGAGGATTCATCTGATTGGAGAGCTGGGAACATAGCTACACAAGATATAATTCACTCCTTCCCCTAAGCAGAAGTAAGTAGAAAAATTGCTCCTTTAAAGGCTGATTCAGGGTCTTGAACAATGTGATGCCACACCCTCTCCTGACCTGAGAGGGGTTTAGTCATAGTGGGACTATGATCTATTTATTGTTCATTAGAGGGATCAGTGGTACTTAAGGAGTTAGATGTAACTACATGGGCAAAATGATAATTTGACTCAACTGTACTTACGAGCAATTTGTGAATGGTCCTCGTATTGTTGACTGGTTATATCCAATGGACATAGGAATATATCTATAGTGCGAAGAATACAGTTGTCGGTCTTTAGTGGAGTGTCCGACAGTTAATGGATGGTGGATTATGTATTTAAAGAGTTTAATTAATTATTCGCGTACTGTTGGAGCTTCAAACTGCAGGTTCATAGGTCCCCTTGGTAGTTCAAAAGGATTTATTTGAGAATCAGTTTTTGGGTTAATTTGAATTATTCAAATCAATAAGAGAGAATTTTATTATATATGATATAATTAAATTGGTTCAATTATATATGATATAATTGTTAATAATGCATTTGATACGTTATAGTTTAATTGGAGGAAATAAATATTTGAATGGGATTTAAATACATTTTCTATGAATGTGATTCATAGTTGTTAAATTTAATATAAATATGATTTATATTAAATGCCATGAAATAGAGAAAATGAACTATATTTTATATTGTATATGATACAATATTAAAACTATAGGTTATGTGTTATATTTGATATAACATATAGTTTAATATAAATAAGATATGATAAGTTAGTTACATATTTATTTATATTATTTTATTATTTTAAATAATAATTTTTATTTTTTCTCCAACCACCTTAGTGGGTGGTTAATTGGTTTTTGTGGCAAATGGGATTTAAAAAATAGATTTCTTTTCTTCATGGGGAGACTACATTACACGATAAGGCAACCTAGATGATTTATTTTTTTCTATATGATAGAGTGAACAGAAATGTTCTGTCTTCTTCAATCTTCTTCCTCCTCCAAACTCAAAATAAACCCTCCTAACCAAAATAGTCAGAGCCCACCACTTCTAGACTCTGACCCTGAGAATACTGAAAGCTCCCTGTGGTAGTGCCGGTTTTGGTTCGTGAAGTTTTTGAAGAAAGTATTCAAGGGTTGCTGTGTTTGAGTTCGTGACCGTTCGAGGGATTTATAAGAAGAAAAGTTCTTCAAAGGTAGTATCTTTTGAACCCTTATTTCTTTATAAAGAGCATGTTGTAATCTGTTTATGAATGCATATACTGTATATTTACTGTAAATTTAGTTTTTCAATCAAAATGGAATTTGGACGATCCGCTTCCGCTCAAGGATTTCTGAAAAATGAGTTCCTTCAATTGGTATCAAAACCAGGTTGTAATTTTGATTCCAATTTCATTTTTGTATTAAAATCGTTTACAATAGTGGTGGTTTTAATTTCTGCATTGCGTTTAAATGTTAAATGTATGTGGATGGTTTGTTGATGGATGTTTATGGGATAAATGTCTCTATTTATGGCTTTCTGTTTAAATTACAAAGTTAATTTGTAAGGGCCCCTGCATTTTTGGGAAATAAGCTTGCAATCGAGTCTGTATTCATTTAGTTTTGAGTCGCTCGTGAAGCTTCAGAAGAAGTGTTGCAATGTGTTTCGATGGAAAAGACAAAATAGTGTTAGCCGTATCGTGTAGTTAGAGCTAAACAATTGTTTTGATTTTGTTATGCGATCAGGTAGAGTTTTCTACACAATCATGTAGCATCTACTAAACGACTGCATAGCTAATGCTACTCGATCGTGTAGAGTTTGCTACATGATCGTGTTGCATTGGTTGCATGATCGCATAGACTCTCGAAGGGTAAACAATTGCGTGGTATATGATACTCGACAGAAAGCTTGCATGCTAAACGATCGTGTAGACTATCATGCTCATTGCATAGTCAGTAGCTACAGATCGCACAGTATACGATACTCGACGCTCGCTATACAATCATGTAGACTATCATGCTCATCGCATAGTCTTTAGTTACAAAATCGCATGGTATGTGATACTCAATGCACGTTGCACGATCGCATAGATTTTCATGCTCATCACATAGTCAAAAGCTATGCGATTGCATTTAAACATTCATCTATTCTCGATACCTCGTTACTCGATCATCAAGAGTTTGCTACACGATCAAGCTGCAAGGGTTCTTGGTGGAGCGGTTTGAGGTGAGCGGTTCACTTGTTCTGAACCAGTGGACTCTCTTTTGTAATAGTTTAGCTTTTTATTTCCGGTTTTGAGATTATCTATCCCGGTCTATCAACTTTAGTTAAATATACATGCGATGTATGTTTATTTTATATGTCATAATGTATGTCATATAGTTTTAAAACCCACCATAGGTTATGCATTTTTTCTCATGCATCATATTATATTTTAAGTGTTATAATATATTAGTATGCATGATTTAAATTACACAAAGTATGTTCATGCAGCATATAATATAAGAGTTATAATATATGCATGCATGCATTATAGTATATCCATGCATCATTTATATTATAATTGTTATAATATAAGGTTGAGTGTTTGTATGGAATGTGTGCTATAGCATAGTTCATTACTTGTTTATATAAAAGTTATATATTAGTAATAAATGAACAATGCATGAAGCATGACACTACCTTAGGTTAATTTATAATTGTTATAAATAACTTATGTATTTCTAGCTTGCAATGTTGGTCGGTTTTAATTGTTTCATTTCTTATAAGTGTTATAATAAATGAAATTAGAATTAAAATCAATAATAAAGAGTTGCATGTAAACCTTAGGCTTTAATCATTTTTTAAAAGTGTTTTAAAATTTGATTGAGACAGACCTAAGATCATGTTCTAAGAAGATTAGAAATCTAAGTTTAATCTTTTAAATCGGTTTAATAAGATTAAACTAATTCCTAATAAAATTTTAAATATGTAACAAATGTATCTATAAGGTGTTGGAGTTGATGCACTAAAGTCTCGTGTCTTGTAGTTTGTAAACAGTATGTACGAACACTTGTGTTGTTAATATATGATATTTACTTCACATCTTGTTTTTTGCTCGGTTAATTGTTTTATTTGCTTTACCACAAACCAATAAACATAAAATCCTTGGTTATTCGTATGTGACTCAAGCATGTATGTGGTGACATACACGTGGATCATGTCTTGAGTGATAACCAAAATGGTCTGTAGTAAATGGATAAATGAGGGAAACCTTATCCTGCGGCCCGCTTTGTGGAATGGTCACAAGTGTTGTGACTTGTCACAGATGGTCTGATCTTGATCATTCGTGTTGGGGACATGCTAGCGGAGGCATCCTATACAAAGAGTTTGTATAAGACCTGACCACAAAGTGTTAATGTCTCGTTATATAACACCATTCATGACAGAGACTTCACTTCACTAAGATGACCATAGGTAACATGACCTCAATCCTGAGTGAGTTGGGAACTCCTGCTATTGAGGACGGTTCTTTGATTTGTATAGGTGCGAGTGGCCAGGTCGCCAATTACAACCTACCATTTTGGGGATTCGTCTGATTTGGGAGCTGGAAACTCAGCTACACAAGATGGAATTCACTCCTTCCCCGAGGCAGGGGTAAGTAGATAGATGGCTCCCTTAAAGGCTGATTCCGAGGCTTGAACGATGTGGCGCCACACACCTTCTCTTGGCCCGAGAGGTGTTCACACATAGTTGGACTATGATGTATTGTTCATTAAAGGAATCAGTGGTACTTAAGGAGTGAGATGTAACTATAGGGGCAAAACGATAAATTGGCTCAACTGCACTTACGAGCATTTGTGAAGGATCATCGTGCTCATGATTGGTTATATCCGATGGACACAGAAATATATCTGTGGTAAGAAGAGTTCAGTTGTTGGTCTTTATTAGAATTACTGACAGTTAACGGATGGTGGATCTCATGGCTAAAGAGTTTAGTCAGCTATTCACGTACTGTTGAAGCTTCGAGCCATAGGTCCATTAGGTCCCTTGGGTAGCTTGGATAAAGTCGAGAACCAGTGTTTGGGATAATTTGAAATGTTCAAATTGACAAGAGAAAATTCAATTATATATGATATAATTGAACTGGTTAATTATATATGATATAATTGGCTAAATGTATGAGATACATTATTTTGGAGGAAATTAGATATAAATATGATTTATATAGAGAAGAAGAGAAAATACTAAAGTAGATATGTGATATCAAACTATAGGATATAAATATAATATGATTATATTAATTAATTAATTGATTGATTAATTATATGATAATTAACCAATTCTTTCACGTTCGGACGTGGGTAGTGAGCAACGTTGGTTATGGTAACCGGCGGGTTAAAAATGAAAAGAGTTTTCATTTTTCGGATAGTGCATTCATTATTTTCGACTGCCCAAAAGAATTCGTGAAACGATCGCCCGAGATACTATATGATAGTAGCTCTTCTGTCTAAACGATCGTCTACCTCACGATTTCTCTAAACGATCGTTCAGCTTTTCATACATGATCATGTAGCTCCTCTATACGATAAGCACTTCCGCTATACAATAGCAAAATATTATCTCCCACTTGCTTATCGTCTACACGACTCGTTGTCCTCCATCCTCTACCAAACTCACCAAAGCCCACTCTTTGGGTTTTCACTCCAAGAATACCCGGGGTTCATTAGTGGTGGTGTCGTCCTCGCTGCAATGTTCATGTTCGTGTTGATCGTGCTGTTGCAATCGACATACCCGTCGGGTGTTGGTAAATCTATTGGAGGGTTTCCGCTGCATTGGGTTCAGAAGTTCAAAGAGAGTCTTCAACTGGTATGAACTTTCCTTGTTATGTATTGTGTTATGAGCATGCCGATAATTAAATTTATGTGCATAACTGTATGTATTGAATGTATATCTTTTGTGTTTCGGTCACTGTGTAATCGGAGCGATTTGAACACACTCATGGAACTCTCGGTATGAGATCCTTCAATTGGTATCAGAGCCAAGTTTGTGATACTCCGATTTCATTTGTTGCAACGAAATAACATATATATTTATGGTGGGTGCATTTTTACGTTGTTTTATTTGTGAAATCTGTTGTGGATGTGCCAGATTAATGGATGTTTTTGGGATGTTTAGCCTTGGTTTGTTTAAATCCTTTTACATTTGCGGTTGTTTGTAAAGGCCCTTGCATTTTTTGGTATAAATAATCGTTATCGAGTCTGTATTCAAAGTTTGTTTGAAGTTTTGAATCGTTCGTCGAAGTTCTGGGCAAAGGTTGCGGCTCTTCGAGGAAGGAGACGATTTAGGGTTGAATGCATTGTGCAGAAGAAGTTCCACGCGATCGTTGTCCATTGCATCGTAAAAATAAAGGAGTACGCGATCGTGGTTGAACGCATCGGTTAAACGATGGGGTATGCAATTAAGAGTTGGTCGCATCAGGTTAACGATCGGGTATGCGATCGCTGAGTATCGTTTAATGCGAGCCCGCCTAGACGATCGTTTAGGTCAGCAAGTTCATCACTTAGTAACTAACTAAACAATCGCTTAGCATCGCAAGGTAAATCGTTTACCAAGTTACACGCATCGGTTAAACGATGAAACGCCCGTGTATCGTTTAAAGCGTGCATGCTAGATGATCGTTTAAGTCAGCAAGCTTCATCGCTTAGTTACTGACTAAATGATCGCTTAGTAACTCAAGGTAAATCATTTACCTGTCGTAGCGCATCGCATGGACGATCAGGCTTCGCAGCCTCCTCGTCGTCTACACGATCGTTATCTTATGTTCCTGTCGTCTAGTGCCCGCTGAATGATCGTCTACCTGCTGAAGTTTGCTACACGATGAAGACCTCCTGGCAGTTCAAGAATCGGTTCGCCTGTGAACCGGTTTACTCAATGAAAAATGTAATAGATAGGGTTTTTCATTTCTTTTTTTTTTTTTTTTGTAAAGGCTCATCCCGGTCCATTAATCCTTTGTTTCTTACATATGATGTATGTTTTTATATGTCATATGGTATGCACATATAGTAAATCCCACCTTAGGTTATGCAATATCATGCATCATCTCTTTATTGTAATTGTTATATTTTAGAGAAGCATGATTTTAATTATGTAAGAGCATGCTCATGCATCATATAATATAAGAGTTATATTTATGCATGCATAAAAAGCATTGACATCTATCATCTTTATATTATAATTGTTATAGTATAAGGGTGAATGATAGCATGTTTGCTTGGTTATTACGCGTTATATAAAAGTTATATATATAGTAATGACCGGACATTGCATGGAGTATGACACATAGGTTATTTTATAAATGTTATAAATGCCTCGTTATGTGCAATGTTTTTTAGTTGTTTCTTTTTAAAAGTTAAAGAGAAATTAGAACTAAAAGAAATAAGAAAGACATGCATGTTAACTTAGGTTTCAATTCATGGTTTTAAAGTGTTTAAAATTTGGATCACATAGACCTAAGATCACGGTTCTAATATGATTAGAAACCCCAAAGCTTTAATCTTTTAATCAATTTAATAGGATTAAATAGGCTAATAAAAGGTTAAAGTATAGCAAATCTATCTATAAGGGACCTTTTGTCTAAGGTGGGTTCTGTCTAGGCTGGGGTATTTAAGTTGACGGAAACGTAACATCCCTACTTAGGAACTTACCTGGAAAGGTGAATTAGATAGATTTGATGCATGCATGCAAGTTAAGGACAGTCCATTAAAGTGTTTAAATGTGACTACTTGAACTTGTTCATATTTCATAGACAAACGTTGTTTATGAGCAGAGTTTAAAAAGATGACTTAGAGTAAAATCAGTAGCCGGATTGTCTAGGTTAATGAATCCCTAGGTAGAACAATCAGTGGGAGGTACTTGAGACATAAGATGCTTCACTTAAACCTTTCACTTTTCTCTTAAATAGTCTACACCGTGAGATCTATCCTCGGCCTCGCGGCACCTTTGGCGTGTCCCCGCAATGGATGGTGTTTGGGTAGGTCAATATCAAGGTAGATGGAGAGAATGTTCATAGCAAGTGGGAGTGGGAAGTACGACAACATATCCCTCGGTCTCCCTCGTTAGGTTGAATAAAGTTATTGTGCATCGCCTCGAGGCACCCTAGGAGTGTCCACCTAAAGGATAGAAATTTTGCGTGTTTCTTTATTTGATCTCCTGTAAGAGGATAAGGTAACTTAGTCTCTTGTCCTAATCTATCTTTTCCCTACGTAAGCGCATTAGGGCGGGACTCTGGCATCAAAAGCGGGGGGTTACACTTACACGGAATAGTTAAATGTTAACGATTCTGGACCGAAAAATGATGGTTGTTAGGTTCAGTTCCAAGAGTTGGTTCTGCCTAATAGTTGAGAATATCTCATCCTAGCGAAGGGGCAACTGATCACCCCATCGGTGGCATTTGTCCTAACTCACTAGGGCATCATTGCAAAATAGAAGTTTATAACTTAGGTACTTGAAACTGTTTTGCAAAACTGATTGGTTTAAAAGTGGTTTAGCAAAATCTAATAAAATTTTGTTCGTACTTTTCAGCAACATTTTCAAATGGCAACAGCCACGTTATCGTTGTTAAGCACCGAAAAACTAACTGACGATAATTTTTCAACATGGAAACACATGATCACGACGATCCTAATCATTGAAGATCTCATGTTCGCTCTCACGGAGGCTTGCCCTCCTATTCCAGTACCAAATGCCGCTCGAAATGTTCGAGAGGCATACGAGTGATGCACATAGGCGAATGAGAAGGCCCGAGCCTACATCTCGGAAAGTCATTCTAAAGTCTTGGCCAAGAAATATGAGCCTATGATCTCAGCCCATGAGATCATGGAGTCCCTACGGGGAATGTTGGACAACCGTCTGAACAGCTTATGCATGAGGCTCTTAAATACATATTCAACTCCAAAATGCAAGAAGGCACCTCTATTCGTGAACATGTGCTAAACATGATGGTCCACTTCAATGTGGCGGAGTTGAATGAGTCTGCCATCGATAAGGGTAGCCAGGTTAGCATAATCCTGCATTCTTTGCTGGAAAGCTTCCTGCACTTTGTTAGCAATGTGATTCTTAACAAAATGAAATATAACATTACAACTCTCTTCAACGAGTTGCAGACATACCAATCTTTATTGAAAGGTAAGGAGAGGTAGAAGGGTGAGGCAAATGTTGCTTCATCCTCCAGGATGTTCCATAGAGGTTCGACCTCAGGTACAAAGTCTGCACCTTCTACTTCTAACTCTGAAAGGGGAAGAAGAAGAAGGGTGGTAAGGGAAAAGAGAAGGCACCTGCTAACCCACCGCCTGTTGCCCCAAGGAGGCATCCACAAGTTGCTAAAGGAAAGTGTTTTCATTGCAACCAAGATGGACACTGGAAGAGGAACTGTCCTCGGTATCTGAAGGAGAAGAAAGCAGCCAAGGCTTAGGCCAAGGCAGATAAAGTTAATTGTGATTTACTTGTGCTTGAAACTTGTTTAGTGGAGAATGATGATTCTGCCTGGATAATTGATTCAGGCGCCACTAACCATTTTTGTCCTTCTTTTCAGAGGATTAGATCTTGGCGACAGCTGGAGGCTGGTGAGATGACGATGCGAGTAGGCACCGGGCACGTCGTCTCAGCTGTGGCAGTGGGAGGACTCCAGTTAGCATTACAGAATAGGTTTCTTATTTTAAATGATGTATATATTGTTCCTGAACTAAAAGGGAACCTTATTTATGTAAAGTGTTTATTGCAATGTAAATACACTGTTTCTTTTGATTTGAATAAAACGTTTATTCATAAAGATGGTGTTTTTATTTGCACAACAAATCTGGAATCAAATTTATATGTGCTAAGGTCGTTAGCCATTAATTCCTTCCATAATACTAAAATTTTCAGAACTGTCGTAACTTAATCAAAACATCGATGAATTTCTCCAAAAGTAAATGCCCATTTTGGCATCTACGTTTAGGGTACATTAATCTCAATAGAATTGAGAGATTGGTGAAGAATGGACTTCTAAGTGAGTTAGAAGAAAATTCTTTACCTGTGTGCGAATCTTGCCTTGAGGGTAAGATGACTAAACGACCTTTTACTATAAAAGGTTCTATAGCCAAGGAGCCTCTTGAGTTAATACATTCTGACCTTTGTGGTCCTATGAATGTGCAAGCCCAAGGTGGCTAAGAGTATTTTATCAGTTTTACTAATGATTACTTCAAGTACGGGTATGTTTATCTTATACAACGGAAGTCTGAATCCTTTGAAAAGTTCAAAGAGTTCAAGGCTGAAGTTGAAAACGCATTAGATAGACGGATTAAAACACTTCAATCGGATTGACGTGGAGAGTTTTTTGGACTCTGCATTCCAGGACTATTTGATAGAATATGGAATCGTTTCCCAACTCTCAGTGCCGGGTACACCTCAGTAGAATGGTGTAGTAGAGAGGCGAAATAGGACCTTGTTAGACATGGTTCGCACAATGATGAGATACGTTTCCTTACCGGACTTGTTTTGAGATTTCGTAGTAGAGACTGCGGTGAACATACTCAACTATGTTCCCTCCAAGAGTGTTGCAAGAACACCTCTGGAGTTGTGGAATGGCGTAAAGCTAGTTTACGTCACTTCCGCATTTGAGGTTGCCCTGCACATGTGTTTGAGGCTAATCCCAAGAAGTTGGAACCACGGTCGAGGTTATGCCTCTTTGTAGGCTACCCCAAAGGTACATATGGGGGTTATTTTTATGATTTGACAGAAAATAGGGTGTTTGTTTCAACAAACGCTACTTTCCTGGAGGAGGATCATATAAGGGAGCACAGTCCATAAGCAAAGTCGTGTTGCATGAGATTTCTAATGAAACTACTGAAACTTCAACAAGAGTTGTTGAAGAGTCTGTTACATCAACAAGAGTTATTGATGAGAGTTCATCCAGTAGGTCGGTTCCACCTCAAGAGTTGAGGGAACCGACGTAGTGGGAGGGTTGCGAACCCACCCATTCGCTATCTGGGTTTCACGAAAATCCTTGCTATGGTAGCAGATGGTGACGTTGAGGATCCGTTGTCTTATAAGAAGGAAATGGAGGATGTTGATCGGGATGAATGGGTCAAGGCCATGGATCTCGAGATGGAGTCGATGTACTTCAACTCAGTCTGGGATCTTGTAGATCAGCCTGATGGGGTTCACCCTATAGGTTGTAAATGGATCTACAAGTGCAAACGGGATGCTAATGGGAAGGTACAGACCTTCAACGCTCGACTCGTGGCAAAAGGTTATACCCAGGTAGAGGGAGTCGACTATGAGGAGACTTTCTCGCTGTTGCCATGTTAAAGCCGATCCGCATCCTCCTGTCCATTGCAGCTTATTATATTATGATATCTGAAAAATGGACGTCAAGACGACCTTTCTGAATGGCAATCTTGAGGAGACCATTTATATGGTGCATCCTGAGGGATTCATAGCCCAAGTTCAAGAGCAAAAGGTTTTGCAAACTGAATCGGTCCATTTATGGACTGAAGCAGGCATCTCGATCTTGGAACATACGGTTTGATACTCTGATCAAGTCGTATGACTTTGACCAAACCGTTGATGAACTTTGTGTCTACAAGAAGATCATCAACGCTTCAGTAGTCTTCTTAGTGTTATATGTAGACGATATCCGACTCATTGGGAATGATGTAGGTCTACTGACTGCAGTTAAGAACTAGCTAGCGACCTAATTCCAAATGAAAGATTTGGGAGAGGCTTAGTTTGTTCTAGGTATACAGATCTTTCGGGATCGTAAGAACAAACTGCTAGCACTATCTCAGGCATCGTATATTGACAAGATGTTGCTCAAGTACTCAATGCAGAACTCCAAGAGAGGCCTACTGCCGTTCTGGCATGGAGTCACTTTGTCTAAGGAAATGTGACCTAAGACGCCTCAAGAGGTTGAGGAGATGAGACGAGTTCTACATGCGTCTTTCGTTGGCAGTTTGATGTACGTGATACTCTGTACTCGTCCAAACATCTGCTACGCTGTAGGTATAGTCAGTAGGTATCAGTTTAACCCAGGGCAAGGTCACTGGACCGTAGTGAAGAACATTCTCAAGTATCTTCGGAGAACGAGGGACTACATACTCATGTATGGTTCGAGGGATTTGATCCTTACAGAATACACGGATTCTGACTTTCAGACTGATAAGGACTCTCGTAATTCCACATCAGGGTCAGTCTTTACTCTTAACAGAGGGGCTGTAATGTGGCGAAGCACTAAGCAGGGGTGCATCGCCGACTCCACTATGGAGGCGGAGTACGTAGCAACTTGTGAAGCTGCTGAGGAGTCCATCTGGCTCAAGAAGTTCTTGACAGACCTGGAAGTTTTTCCAGATATGTCTAGGCCCATTACCCTCTATTGTGATAATAGTGGGGCAGTGGCGAACTCCAAGGAGCCACGGAGTCACCGGCGCAGCAAACACATAGAGTGGAAGTATCATTTGATCCGCTAGAAAGTGCATCAAGGGGGACGTGATCGTTACGCAGATCGCTTCGGAGCACAATGTTGCTGACCCATTTATGAAGGCTTTCACGGCTACAGTGTTTGAGGGTCACCTACGGAGCATGGGTCTACAGAATCGCTCGCAGCTGGATTAAGGCAAGTGGGATATTTTCTTATACTGGGTTTTTATGCCCTAGTTTATTGTTTTGTACTAAGTTTTTTGTAAACCCCACTTCACTTTAGAATAAGTGGGAGATTGTTGGGGTTGATGCCCTAAAGTCTCGTGTCCTGTAGTTTGTAAACAGTATGTATGAATACTTGTGTTATTAATATATGATATTTACTTCACTTCTTGTTTTTTGCTCGGTTAATTATTTTATTTTCTTTACCACAAACCAATAAACATAAAATCCCTGGTTATTTGTATGTGACTCAAGCATGTATATGGTGATATACAAGTGGATCATGTCTTGAGTGATAACCAAAATGGTCTGTAGTAAATGGATAAAGGAGAGAAACCTTATCCTGGTAACGCTACGAATGCAACCCGCTTTGTGGAATGGTCACAAGTGTTGTGACTTGTCACAGATGGTCTGATCCTGATCATTCGTGTTGGGGACATGCGAGCGGGGGCGTCCTATACAAAGAGTTTGTATAAGACCTGACCACGAAGTGTTAATGTCTCGTTATATAA
>NW_028326941.1:0-132454 GCF_027475165.1 Benincasa hispida
TTAGTGGGCTAAGTAGCCTGATTAGGGGCCTTAAACAAGTATTAGTGGGACAAATGTCACCCTAATGACTAAATCTAATCATGCAACCTTTAGTATAAAAGGAAGGTTGGAATATAAAGCTCGTTTGCCAAAACTACCCGTGCAAAGAAAGAGGAATTTTTGCCAAGTTTTTCACACCCCACCTCGAGCCTGCCTCCTGAGCCCGAGGGGAGGCATGAAGGACCGTAGATACCACTCTTTTGTGATACCTACTGCCCATCTGAATAATAAAACTTTAAGCCTAAGATGTAAATAACAACTGTTTGATTAAGCTAATTTTATTAAAAACAGCACAACGTTTATACAACTCTCAGGATTAACTACAAAGTTTACATCAACAACTCTAAAACCCGAAAGTTTGATTGTGGCTGTGGGAGACCTTGACCTTAGTAGCACTCTGGAACTCCTCACCTTTTGCTACCTGGGAAGAAAAACATGAAAGAACAGAATGAGCTTCAAGAGCTCAGTGAGTGGTAAGCAACTTTTTAGAGTTTATTTCAACTCATAAAAATACAAGCATATCACATATACGAGCTTAGTACTCAAACCTCAGCCTTGAATGGGTATGTTCTCAATTCTATCTACACACGTGGTAGATAGTTAAACTGATAAGTGATAAACACTTACTCGCTTGCGTTTCTTATGTTTCCTATGTCTTCTATGTGCATATAGATCCCCACTTGTGGGCTCAGAAGCTAGGCCTGTCAGCCCTCTGACCATCCCATACGAGGTTCCTCCCACAGGCTTAGAAACTAGACCTCTCGGTCCCCTGACCATCCTGTGAGGTTCTACTCCGGGCTCAAGAACTAGGTCTATTGACCCTTTGACCATCCTGTTCACATATTCTCATTCTCATGCTAATTACTCATTCATAACATAAGTATATACATATACACTAAAATATATGCTTAATACTTAAAGAAAATTACCACTCACCTTGGTTAGGTAGAAATCTCTCTCTAGAAGTTCTTTGGTTTCCTCGGCTCCCTTTTGAACCTTAAATTCCAGATTCAAAATAAATCTCAGATTACTCATCATTCCAAGCCTTTTTTGGAGATACTTCCTTCTTCAAACATATTCTAAATTGTCTCAGGAAGCTTACTTTAAAATATTAGCTCAAAACTCTTCATGGTTTGGCTGGAATCCTCAAAACATCACGCCTGGACCAAGCTTACCCAAGAGCTCGACTCTTTTGTATTTTCTTCACTCTCTAGCCTGATCACTTGGAGCTTCTTCTCCGATAGCCCTACTTGAAAACTAGACTCTCGAAGCTTTCAGATGGCTTTAGAATCACTTAAAACTCACGAGTGTTCTGGGAGAACTCTTCGTCTCAAGTTGATGCTACTTCTAGACCTCACTGTCTGATAGTATCTCCTCCTCTTGGAACCGCTTGGCCTTCCTCTGAATCTACTTCCAAACATTCTTCCTAGTGTTTTTCAAGAGGATTTCGGTTTATGAACTAAAGAGACAATCTATGGTGGTATTTATAGGCCAAAGGAACTGATCCTTCTCATCTTACAAAGCCTTCAATGCAAGACACCTCCTACTTTGGAGTGTTTGCACCATGCTTTGCCACCACCTTCTTCCTTGCCATTCACCTATTTTCATGCCACTCACCTGCTTGCATGGAGTTTGAGTTGTCTTCCTCATGCATAAATTTTCCTTGCATGAAACTTCATTCATCCATCTCCAACTAACCCAAGTTGAACCTTCTCTCAGTTTAGCCACTTATCTGGGTGAATTCATCAGCCTTGCATAACACAAGCCTCAGCACCACCTAAACACATGGCTCATCGTCTAGTCCATTGTGTAGCTCTTGCACATCATCGCAAATCTCTCGTTATCACTTAACATCTAGCCCTCTCGCTGTCATTCATCATCCAGCTCTCTCACTATTGTCAATTGTCTAGTGCCTGCACCCATCGCGTAGCGCGTACGCCCTATTCCACAACTTCATCGTTTAGCGATCACTCGCTCTCAACGATCTCACTATCGTGTATCTCTCACTGTTAACGATCTCGCTGACACTCATTGTTTAGCGCATAGCCTATCGCATAACTCCTGCACCTATCGTGTAGCTCTCGCTGTCGCTCGTCGTGTAGCACCAACGCCTATCATCTAACGCATCACGCCCATCGTCTAGCACGTCTGCTTATCGTGTAGCGCTATCGTCTAGCTTCTGCGTCTATCATGCAATGCCCATCATCTAGCACTTCGCCTATTGTGTAATGCTCACGCTCATCGTGTAGCACCATCATGTAACACATGCATCTATCACCAACGCCCGCGCCTAACGCATCGTCTAAAAGTACGTTTATCGTCCAGCACCCGAGCTCATCGTTTAGCGCTATCGTATAGTGCTATCGTATAACACTGCATGCAGCTAAGCGATCGTTCGCGCGCATCACTCCAATGCCTAGCGCCTTACGCATACTAGTCAGCACATATGCCTAGTCTCAGCATCTTGCGCTCATTGTCTAGCCCTCTCACTCTCGCTCACGCAGCATCTTATCATCCCAGCATATGAGCAACCTTTGGGCAGTTCCTCTTGCCAACACTTTGGCCAACATGCGTCCAAACCTCACAAGCTCAACGCATGGTTGTCCTTGGCTTCAATGGTAAATCGCTTGTAATCTCTATAAACTTAGTTTTATTAGAGCCTCATGCGTTAATCTTTCCTAACACCAAACATATGGTTTCTTTTTTACTTCACACTTAGCCAAAGTTTTCTAGTTAAGACTCAACTCAAAGCTACTAAACAAATCTATTTAAACACTTAGAATTTTCCTTCTCTTCAACACAAGATTTAACTTATACTTAGTTAACTTCCTTAATTACCTGCTTAAGTAGGGAAATTAAATTTGGATTTCACAAAGTTAATATTTGATTAGAGCTGAAGTTGATCCAGAGCTTCCGAAAGGAAATTCTCATGGATTTGAGATGAAGGTTGAAGGTTTTCACAAGTGTTCAAGGCTCTCAGATCAGTCAGGAAATCTCGAAAGATTGAAGGATTCCAAGTTTATTAAGAGGAATCAAAGACTAGAATTTGGAGATATGATAGTTAAGATGTTAGAAACAAGTTCTTAGAAAGAAGTTTTGTGAGATGAGCTTGAAATTTATGTTATTTGAGCTAGAAGTTTAATCTAAATCTTTATATGATAAACAAGCAGGTGGCTTCATCTTGAGCATAAGCAAGCAGCTAGCTGGCTAAGGCTGTACGTGGGTGAGCTAACGTGATTGACGAGGACACACGTTGTTGTAGACGGGCGTTGATCGAGGTATGTGTGCAAAAATACGTGAGGCTGCATGCGACGGTTGAGGTGCACGGAGGGTTGCAACCATGAGCACTCGTTGCTAGGCAAGGTGGGTGCATCTTGACATTAGTGAGCACCTGTGTGCGTGCTTCCACCTATTAACCTAGTTGCAAGGTAACACATGTTTAAAAATGGTGAACTATTGAATTTACTTAAGTATTGAGGATGCATTGATCTAGGCTATGCATTGAGGAGTTATAAAGAATTGTTAAGTTTGATGTTAAGTTTAAATGTTAGAGTTAAGCTCAAAAGTAAGCTAATGACATTAAGCAAAGGTACTTATTAATGTCATAGAGAAAACACCAACAGGGGAAGCTTACCATCCTTTGAGAAAGGAGCTTAAAGACAGTGAGTGACTTATTTATAAATGTTTTCC
Source organism: Benincasa hispida (assembly GCF_027475165.1). Taxonomy (NCBI): domain Eukaryota; kingdom Viridiplantae; phylum Streptophyta; class Magnoliopsida; order Cucurbitales; family Cucurbitaceae; genus Benincasa; species Benincasa hispida. The sequence continues at coordinate 3,730 of NW_028326941.1, forward strand.
ATTTAATAGTTTCATCGCATAAGTTTGATGAACGATGTGCGTAAGAGTTTTCATAGCATGAATTATGATTAAACTCATAAGTTTTGAGGATGCTTTCTTGAAATGTTTTAAACGCGTAAGATGTTAACTATACAATGAATTTTCCTAAATAGAGCATGTTTTCCTAAATATTTCTTCAACGCATGCCTTAGTTTAAGTTGACATGTGGACGCATGGTCCCTTTTCTTTCGAAAGCTTGAGGTTTTACGTGAAGTACAACATGGCTTGATGAGCTATACTGTGAACTTTAAAGTATGCTTTCCTTGCTTTCAAAACCAAACTTAAAGGTTTTATGTGGCGAATTCTATAAGAAATTTTTGGGTCATACTTGAGTTTAAAAGCTTTATAGCATATGTTAGCTAGATTCCATAGGTTGGGACTATTTTTTAGTAATTTCTATGCCACGATGTATTTTTATTGGAATGCTTTATGTTGAATTTTAATCTAAATAAAGCGTTATGATGTTTTATTTAGGAACTTGATACTAAAGGTATGAAGGTATGAAGGTATCAACATTGATTGTATTGAGATTAATCTACATCAGTTATGGAAATCGATGTTGAGCGATTAAGCAAAAGGGCTCTGCCTCAACTAAGGCTGAAGGATGTTGCTTTTCAAACGATTGATTGGTATTTGAGATTTTCAGGGTTCCTAAAGCATTTTCAAATATGTTATGTTTTAATGCTTTTTTATTGTTTACTGAGCCTTTAGTGTATTAAGGTTCTACTCTGAGTACATTTATGTTTTATACCATGTCTACTTAGCAAGTTTTAAAAAGTCACTCACTGGGTATTTAGCTCACCCTTTCCAATATTTTCTCTTTTCCCCAGGTAGCGGTAAAATTCCCAGAGCCTAGGTGATCTGTTGGTCTGAACCTGAAAGAGCAAGTCTTGAAGAGAAGAAGCAGAATAAAAGTTTAGGTTGTTAAACATATTTTGTCTAAGAGTTGAATATCATGTACATATTAGGGACTAAGAGTAAAATTAAGAGTAGATCCCACTAGTGTGTATCTGTGTAAATATTATGTTATATACATACATATATATATATATATATATATATATATGTTTGTGCGCCTGTGTTCAGTTGTTTCTAAATGTGGTGTCTTAGAGATTGTATGCTTATAAAATTTTTATTAGGTATTAAAGGCTTTAAGAAAAAGGTTTTAAGAGTTAAGATGGGCAATAGATATCATAAGAGGGTTGGCATCTACTGTATTCACATCTTCTCCTAGATTATGAAGGAAATTTGGGAGGGGGTGTGACAAGTTGGTATCAAAACATAAAATTTTGAGAATTAGACCCATACATTAGAATAAAAGCATGTAAATAATGAATTGTACCTAATATTGTTACATTATTATAGGAAGGATGCCTAAAAGAAGTGGCAGACTGAGTAAGCAGACGACAGACTGAGATCGTGACTATACCAGAGATCCTGTAGTATGAGGGGATCGAGATCCTATAAGAGAACCTGAGGTCGATAGAGATTGTAATACTAACAGGGATCCAATATTACAAGAGACTAAATCTGAGGGAAAGTCTAGTACCCTTCGAGATAAAGTTGATCCTTATATAGAGGATAGTGTTTTTTATAGGATTGCACAGTGGCTAGCAGCAAGTGTGGGATCTGTACAAGTGGATCCAGAGAAAAAATCTGGTATAGAAAGGTTGAAGGCACTAGGTTCCATCACATTTAAATGATCAGCAAACTCAATAGACGTCGAGGTATGGCTTGAATTGATAGGTAAATGTTTTGATCTGATGAGATGTTCCGAAGACTGAAAGGACAAGCTGGCTATGTTTCTATTCCAGAAAGGGTTAGAGAAGTGGTGGAAGGTCCTAGATTCTAAAAGAAACAAATCTGAAGCAATGACTTCGGGAGAGTTCAGGAAAGCATTTAAGGATAAATAATATCCTAGCTCATTTAGAGAAGAGAGGAGGAATGAGTTTTTAATCCTAGTTCAAGACTCGATGACAGTGTCGAGTATGAGCAGAAATATATCGAGTTATCTCAGTATGCTTCCACTATTATTCTTGAAGAGAAAGACAAGTGCATGAGGTTTGAAAATGGCCTAAGGAAAGAGATTCGTACCTCAGTAACCTCCAAAGCTAACTAGATGGACTTTTCCCAGTTCGTTGAGACGACGATGGGAGTTGAAAAGAGTTTAACAGAAGAATAGCAGGTACAGGAAGATAGAGAAGAATGACGAAAGTTTACTCCCGAGGTATCAGAGAGGCTGAATTTCAAGCCCCGTAGGTAGTCAACCACTAGTGGTAGTGAAGCTGGGAGCTAGCAGAGATCAAGTAGGAGAAGGTCTAGTCAGTCAGTTGGTTCAATTGGAGAATCGAAGAGAGGATGCACTGGTAAGTCTATTGCTAGTTCTACTAGGAAACCTGCCTGTCTGAGTTGTGGTAATAACCACTTAGGGTCATGCTACGATGAAAGGAATGTGTGTTACCAGTGTGGTCAGACCGATCATTTTAAGAGGGAATGCCCTTAGTTAGTTCACGGACACATGCTGAGTAAAGAGCGGCATCTCAAACAGTGTGGTTGAGGTTGGTGGAAATGGTACTAGTGGAGCCAAACAGAAAGGAGTAATTGATCGGTCATGACAATAAGGTAGAGTTTATGCTATGACCCACCAAGAGGTTGAGGAGGCTCAAGATGTTGTAACTGGTATGGTAACCCTTTGTGACCACCCTGCATATCTATTGTTAGATCCCGATACTAGTCATTCATTTGTTTCTAGCATGTTTGCATTACATGTTAATAGGATGCTAGAGGTCATGCCTGATGAGTTATTTATTTCCACTCTTGTTGGTGAGATATTAGTAGTAAAGAAATTTTAAGAGATTGTGAGCTTGTAATTGAAAGGCAAAGCATGTTGATTGATCTAATTTCCCTAGAGTTACTTGAGTTCGATGCTATACTGGGTATGAACTTCCTGAGTAAATATCATGCCTCTGTCGATTGTTATAATAAGGAGGTAGTTAGGAAATCTGGGGAAGTTGAGATAGTATTTACAAAGAATGGGAGAGTTCTTCCTAGTAAACTAATTTTAGTAGTTAAGGCTAGGAAGTTGTTGAGCAAAGGATGTACGGCCTATTTGGCTCATGTAACTATTTCACAAGACAAGAAGCTGGGACCAGAGGATGTTCCAATGGTGCGAGAGTTTATTTATGTATTCCCTGGAACTGGCAGGCTTACTACCTGATAGAGAAGTGGAGTTTACGATTGATTTAATTCTAGGTATAGTTTATATTTCACAAGCCCCTTATAGGATGTCACCAGTTGAGTTAAAGGAGTTGAAGGTTCAACTACAGAAATGGATGGACAAAGGCTATATTAGGACTAGTATGTAACCATGGGTAACACTGGTTCTATTTGTGAAGAAAAATGATGCACTCTTAGGTTGTGAATTGATTATATACAGTCGAACAAGGTGACGATACGGAATGAGTGTCCATTACCCCATGGTGATGACTTATTTGAAAGGAGCCTCGATATTCCAAGATAGACCTGAGATCAGGTTATCATCAGTTGAATGTTAGAAAAGCTAATGTCCCTAAGATTGCTTTGATAACTAGATATGATCATTATGAGTTCTTTGTCATGCCGTTTGGTTTGACAAATGCTCCAACAGTATTTATGGATCTAATGAACAGGATATTTCATACTTATTTAGATCAATTTGTGATCGTTTTTATTGATGACATCCTGGTTTACTCAAAAGACAAGGAGAAACATACAGAGCATCTGGGATTGTATCATAGACGATATGAAAGAAGCAGTTATATGCTAAGTTTAATAAATGCAAGTTCTAGCTTGACCAAGTTATATTCGTAGGATACGTAGTGTCGGCTGTAGGAGTAACCGTAGATCCTAAAAAGTTAGAAGCTATAGTAAGGTGGGAGCGACCTACCTCGGGGATAGAGGTACGTAGTTTCCTTGGCCTGATAGGCTATTACAGGAAGTTTATGGAAGACTTTTCAAAGATTAACGAGTTTGAATGGACAAAGAAGTGTTAAGTTTGAATGGATGCTAAGTTTGAATGGACAAAGAAGTGCGAATGGATTTTTCAGGAGCTGAAGCAAAGATTGGTGTCCACACCAATTCTAACTCTTTTAGTGCTAGGGAAAAAGTTTAGATTTACTGTGATGTTTCCAGACAGGGTTTGGGATGCGGTGTTGATGCAAGAAGGGAAAGTAATTGTTTGTGCTTCTAGACATTTGAAAAAGCATGAGTATGATTACCCTACTTATGATATGGAGTTGGCAGCTATAGTGTTAGCTATGAAGATATTGAGACATTACCTGTTTGGCGAGCGACGTCATATATTTACCGATAACAAGAGTTTGAAGTATATTTTCGATCAAAAGAAGTTAAACTTGAGACAGATGAGGTGGTTGGAACCCTATGATTACGCTATCGAGTACCACCCAAGGAAGGCATGTTGGGAATTTCCTAAACTCGCAGTTTGTAAATATTAACATATTCTATTTTTCAATAAAAGTATTATTGAGTATTTTATTCAATAAATTGTTGTTGATATTGCATTCTGTTATAAAAATTCAATAAACGAATCCATGGCTATAGTATGAATACTTTAACATTATGTGGCGACATAAAAGAGGATCAAATTTTAGTATATAGCCAAAATGGTCTATAAGTATATGGATGAGATTGGGTACCTCATCCTAGTGACACTATTCGATGCGGCCCATTTTGTATACTGATACAAATGATGTGATCCCAAAATCATTCATGTAGAGACATGTGAATGGGGGCATCCTATGAAATGAGTTTGCATAAGACCGAACTTCGAAATAGTCATTTTTATTTATAACGATCGTTTAATGTTAAAACTAACTATTTCAAACTCACCAACCTATAGTAACTCGATCTTAATCCTGAGCTAACCATGAACTCCTGTTTATTTGGGATTATCCTTTGATGCATAGGTGAGAGTAGTCCAACAAAACTATTCAATAAGTCTCCCATTTTGGAGATAAGACTGGATAGATAGCTAGGGATATAGTTCTGCAAGATGAAATTCACTCCTACTCATCTAAGGGTTAGCATATAGGTTGTTCTCTTAAACGCTGATTCCTAGGCTCCACCCTCTCGTGATGTAGAGGGACATGGTTTATAAGTTGGACCATAAAAAAATTGTTCAAATGGAGGATTAGTGGGAGCTTAAGGAACAAGATGTATATACAAGGACAAAATGGTAACTTTGATCTAGCTGTAAATACGAACGACCTGTGAAGGATCGACTCACTAATTATGGTTTAAAATGGATAGAAATATATTTACAGTGAGAAGAGTGCAACTATCAAGCTATAGTGGTGTGTCTCGGTAGTTAACGAATAGTGATTAATTTGATCTAAAGAGTTTAGCCAAATAATCTCAAATCATCGGAGCTCATGATTTGTAGGTCCATAAGGTCCCTCTACTAGCTCATAATTTATATCTTGGATTAATGAATTGAACTAATTTGAAATGTTCAAATTCGAAATTCGGGTTTTGAATTTGAAGTGTTCAAATTAAATTAGGGTTTTCATTGTATTTGATACAATTAAAATGTTTAATTTTTTAGAAATTAAATGAAATTTGAGAGTTTAAAATATTTAAATAATTATTTAAATATTTGATGAGATAAATTATAATATTTTATATTTAATATTAAATTAAATTAATTTAATTAGTTTAATTAATTATTCAATTTTATTCAGTTTTAAAATTTGTTCAAAATTGATAATTTGATTAATTGGAATTTTGGATTTTTTGAAAATTCAAAATTATAAAAATTAAATTAAAAAATGTTTTTTGAAATTTAGTTTTTAATTAAAACTAATTAATAAAATTATATTAAAATTGAATTTAAAAATAAGTAACTCAAAATCCACCTCATGCCACTTCAATTTCAATGGCATCCTTCATGCAATCTCAATTGCATGTGTTTGGGATATAAATTGAAGTCCTTGACTTCAATTTGGAAGATATGCAAGTGATTTTGCTGAGAAAAATTTTGCAGGAATTACCTTTCCAAACCCTTTTCTATTTCAATCCAATTGGTTTCAATTCAAATGTTCCACCATGCAATCTAAGCTTGAGTATAGTGGAGAAGATCTTAGTGATGGTCTACTTTCTACTTGGAAATTGATTTCGTGGAGAGGAAAAAGATTTGAGGAAAATCATCAAAGGTTGTAGTTGATGGAACCATTTTCTTTGAATTTTGTTTCAATGCATGTTTTTAAACTAAAATTAAGTGATATTAGAGTGCTTATTGATTTTAATTATTTTGCATGTTAGTTTATTCTATCAACACGAACGTAGTAGTGAACATACTAAGCAGGAAGGCGGCACATCTTAAAGCTACCCTTCGTACAATCAAGGGTATGTTGTTATATGAGTTGAAAAGTGTCGATGCCACACTGACAATAAGCCAGGCAGGAGGTCTGATAGCCCACTTTCAAGTAAGACCTACTTTGGTAGATGATATTCTTAGAGAGAAATCGAGAGATCCCAGTCTTTAGAAGTTGGCTGAAGAGGTAAGTAAGAATCAAAGGTCAGATTTTGAGTTGAGGTCAGACAGAGCTTTATTGAAGGAAGGTAGAGTATGTGTGCCTAATGTTGTGAACTTAAAGAATGCTACTTTAGAGGGGGCCTATAATTCAGCTTATGTCATGCATCATGCAATACGAAGATGTACAGGACCTTAAGGAAGTCCTATTAGTGGCTTAGAATGAAGCAAAACATAGCGGAGTTTGTGGACAGATGTTTAGTATGTTAACAGGTTAAACCTGAATGTTAGAGGCCCGCAAGATTCCTTAATCTACTTCTAATACCAGAGTGGAAATAGGAAATATATTACGAAGGATTTCTCATTTGGATTACCCAGAAATCTGAATGATTATGATGGTATATGGGTAATTGTTGATAGGCTCACGAAGATGGCTAAGTTCTTACCAGTTAAAGTTACTTTTACATTGGACAAGTTAGCCAAGCTGTATGTTGATAGAATAGTGAGTCAGTATAGAGTTCTTGTATCTATAGTATTTGAGAGAGATCTGAGGTTCACCTCGAAGCTCTGACCCAGTTTGCAAAATGCTCTTGGCACCAAGTTACATTTCAATACAACATTCCATCCACAGATAGATGGACAGTCAGAGCGAACAATCTAGACCTTAGAAGACATGTTAAGGGCATGTGTGTTTCGATTTAAAAGTAGTTGGGACACACACTTGTCGTTAGTGGAGTTCACCTATAATAATAGCTACCATTCCAGTACTAGGATGGCTTCATATGAGTCATTTTACGGAAGACTGTGCAGGACTCTGGTTTGTTGGAACAAAGTTGGTGAAATAAAACTAATAGGGCGAGAATTGGTACAAATGACTTCTGAGAATGTAAATTTAATGAGATAGAATTTGAAGATAGCTCGAGACAGACAAAAGAGTTATGCAAATAAGAGAAGATAAGAGCTTGAGTTTGAGGTTGAAGATCGGGTGTTTATGAGATTATCTCTGTGGAAAAGAGTTCTCAGATTTGGCAGGAAAGACAAGTTGAGCCTAAGATACATAGGACCCTACGAGATAATTGAGCGGGTCGAGCTAGCATCCTACAAACTAGCTTTACCTGCAGAGCTATCAAGGATACATGATGTCTTTCATGTATCACTATTGAGGAAGTATGTACCAAACCCCTCACATATTTACAAGCCCAACCAGTACAACTGAAAGAAGATTTGTTGTACGAGGAAGAGCCAGTAGAGATTCTTGACCGGAAAGAGCAGGTATTAAGGAATAAGACAATACCATTAGTAAAGGTATTGTGGAGAAAGCACGAAGTGAAGGAAGCTACATGGGAAACCAAGGAGTAGAGAAGAATAGATACCCCACCTATTCGTGTGATAGAGCTCGAGGCAAATTTCGAGGACAATTTTTCTAAGGGGGAGATAAATAGTAAGCCTCTAACCTTATTTTATTAAGTGTTTAAGTCTCTTTTTAATTATGTGCTTATAATGTTTGTAGGTGTTAACATAGGTGTCTGCTATGTGGAATGTATATAAATGTTAAAAAGAAGAGAAAATTCTCTAAGTGTTGAAAAGTATGCCTCGGGTAGCTTGTTACACAGCCAAGACTTAGTAAACTATTGAGATTTGTAAGTAAGTGGAGTTAGGTGTGAAGCTAAGCCAAAGGGAAGGAAATTCCCTAAGTGGGGAATATTGAAGCTCTCAAGTGAAATAAGGAAACTTGACAGTTAAAGGAAATAGAGAGCTTGAGAAAGAAGGAATTGGAATGACTATGTGCCCTAAGGTTAAATGAAGGATGTTGGACAAGAAATCACATGAGGCATGCGTTGATGGCTATATCGAGGTAAGTGCGCCTAGTGAGGAAGGACCTGGACGAGGTTGCCAAGGATGAAATAACCTCAAAAGGAGGTTGGTAAAGGCCAAGGTAAGTGGAAGGTGGGCAGCCGAGCATGCCTAGGTGAGCGCATGTTACGCGACGAGTAATGCTTAAGAGGTTAGTAGGCATGGCACAAAGGTGCATGTAAAAGGCCATGATGGGGTTTAGGATGACTATCGAGTGAAGTGTAAACCGAGGTTGGCGAAAAGAGTATGTGATTATCCTCATTAGAGATCAGTGAAGGCCATTGCAGACAGCACGTGAGCGACCAAGTTGCCTAAGCGAATGCACCAGGATGGGGTGCTAAAGCAGGGAGTTAGGAGGGCCGCGAGGTACGTATTGACTGAAATGTTAAAGGTTAGTGTTTGAGGCTACCGTGCGCTTAGGTGATGACATAAGTGAGAAGAATCACTCTGATGATGCGATGAGAAGCCCATGACATGGGTGAATGGCGTTGTTCTGTTAGTGCGACGAGGTATGTTATGGGATTTAAGTGAGGCAAGGATGATCGGGCAAGGCTTGTAAAGAACTCCTAAGGCAAGACAATGCAGTGATGGCTAAAATTAAGTGATAACCAAGGGAGTGCAATGCCAATCAGGGTATGCATTGGTTAAGAAGAGAGGCTTGCATGGTTTCAAGCCTATGTGTTAAGGAATGGCTGAAACAACTAGATTAATCACCTGGTTAGTGGGCTAAGTGCCTTGACTAGGAGGCTTAAACAAGTATTAGTGGGATAGATGTCACCCTAATGACTAAATCTGATCAAGCAACCTTTATTATAAAAGTCACCCTAATGACTAAATCTGATCAAACAACCTTTATTATAAAAGGAAGGTTGGAATATAAAGCTTGATTTGCCAAAACTACTCATGCAAAGAAGGAGGAATTGTTGTCAAATTGATGTTCTATTAGTGCTGAAGATTATCCATGGCTGTCAAAAGGAAATTCTCATGAATTTAAGCTGAAGGCTGGAGGTATCCACAAGTGTTCAAGGCTCTCGGATCACTCAAGAAATCTGGAAAGATTGAAGGATACTGAGCTTATTAAGAGGAATCAGAGGTTAGAATTTTGAGGTAAGATATTTAATATGTTTAAAAACAAGTTTTTAGAAGAAAGTTCTCTGAGATGAAGCTTGGAATTTATGTTATTTGAGCTAGAAGTTGAATTTAGAATATTTATGGGATAAACAAACAGACAGTTGCATCTCGCATAAGCAAACAGTTGGCCAACTAAGGTTGTGCATGGGCGAGCTCACACGATTGACGAGGGCACACGTTGTTGTAGACGGGCATTAACCAAGGTGTGTGTGCAAAGAAGCGTGAGGCTACGTGCGACGGTTGAGGCACACTGAGGATTACAACCACGAGCAGTCATCGCATAGGCAAGGTGGGTGCATCCTGATGCCAATGAGCACTCGTGTGTGTGTTGCCACCCACCAACCTAGTTGCAAGGTAACATTTGGTTAAGAATGGTGAACTGTTGAATTTACCTAAGTATTGAGGATGCATTGAGCTAGGCTATACATTAAGGAGTTATGAGGAATTGTTAAAGTTGATGTTCAGTTTAAATATTAGAGTTAAGCTCAAAAATGAGCTAATGACATTAACCAAAGGTACTTATTAATGTCACAAGGAAAATTTCAATAGAGGAATAGCTTAAAGACAATGAGTGACTTATTTATAAATATTTTCCATTTAATGGTTTCGTCGCATAAGTTTAATGAATGATGTATTTAAGAGTTTTTAGAACATGATTTATGATTGAACTCATAAGTTTTGAGGATGCTTTCCTGAAATTTTTTCAACGTGTGAGATGTTAACTACACTATGAATTCTCCTAAATAAAGCATGTTTTCCTAAGTATTACTTCAATGCATACCTTAGTTTAAGTTGAGATGTGGACACATGGTCCCTTTTCCTTTAAACGCTTGAGGTTTTATGTGAAGTACAACAATGCCTTTATGAGCTATACTATGAATTTTAAAGTATGCTTTCCTAGCTTTCAAATCCAAGCTTAGAGGTTATTTGTGACGAATTCTATAAGACACTTGTGGTGTATACCCGAGTTTAAATGTTTTATAGCATATGTTAACTAGCATTCAATGAGTTGAGACTATTTTTCAGTAATTTCTAGGCCACGATGTATTTCTATTGGAATGCTTTATGTTGAATTTTAATTTAAATAAAGCTTTATGATATTTTATTGAGGAAACTCGATACTAAAGGTATGAAGGCATCTGGGTCCCCTGATACCTAAAAGATGACTATATCCAAGGCATATGAGTAAAACTGAGAGTACATCTCACTGGTGTGTATATATGTAAATATTTTGTTATGTATAGATAAGTTTGTGTGTCTTTCTTTAGTTGTTTATGGATGTGGTGTGTCTTAGAGATTGTATACTTATAAATTGTTGATCAAGTGTTAAAGACTTTGAGAAACAGGTTTTGAGAGTTGAAATGGGTAGTAGATGTCATAAAAGGGTTGACATCTGTTGTCTTCACATCTTCTCCTAGGTTAGGAAGGAAATCTTGGAGGGGGTGCGACATTATGATTGTTCAATAATTAAGAGTTTTGTTCAATGGTAAGTGGGTTGAAAACAACCACTATCATGACTTCCGATTTATTGAAGTTTTATTGCTTCAAACACATCTTTTTCAATTGTCATCTTTTTTTTACTGATTTTTTTTTTTTTCTCAATCGACAACAAGTCTACTTTGGAGGTTTGACTTAATCAATCAACTCCACTGGTGCATAGATGAAAGGCTCAACTTAATCGACCATCGACGAAAAGTTCAAGTCGCAAAGTCTCTTCTTTCCAAAGTGATTCCTATCAAGCCATTGCAAAAAGGTAGGCCAAACATATGGACGGTGTTGGTGTTAACTAGTTACCTTGGGGGTCTTAAACGAACCTTGATAGATTCGATAAAGGAAGGATGTACCATCGTCGAATATTATTTGTTTCTTTTTTATTCATAAGATCTCTACGATTGACATCCACACTATATCATAATTGGTTACTGATTTCAATTGACAATTTTTAATTGGGATTTTCATACTCCAATCTAAATCGATTCAGTTTTCATGAATGCAATTATTTAGATAAAGTTTTTATCAGTCCAACCCACACATTCTAAACTTATATTTTTGGTCTAAAAAAAAAAAAAGTATTGTTATAGAATTTTGGGTAAGTTCAAAAGCAATTTAGATGGTTCGGTTTATTGATTTACAAAACTGTTTGTGGCCATCTGCTCAACCATATGATAGATTCACTATTCAACTTGTTTGTTGTCCAAAAATCTGTAAAGGTGATCTGAAAACCATGAAATCTAGATATGGAGGCAACGATGCTGGCAGAAAGAAATACGTGGTGGGCAAGTGCTTACAATTCTAGATGGCCGACGATAAACTAGTCATGCAGCAAGTTGATGAATATGAAAAATTATTGGCCAACGTACTTTCTGAAGGCATGGCGATGTGCAAGGTTCTTCAAGCACATGTGTTGCTTTAAATGTTTTCACCCTGTTGGAGCGACTACCGTAACCACTTGAAACATAAGAAGAAGGATCTAACACTGCAAGAGCTCATCGGTCACATGTGCACTAAAAAGGAAAACAGACAAAAAGATAGGATGAACACTTTATCAATGAATTTTGTTAATGTTAACCTTGTTGAATCTTCCAATGTGAAAGAAAGGTTAAAAAAAAAGGGGAGAAACAAACAGCAAAGACATCACAGAAGAAGGGTCGATACAAGGGCACTAGTGGACAAATTGAGAAGTCCAAAGTGATTTGTTATGTCTTTGTGAAACCTGGATATAAATCCCACTAGTGCACCTAGTGAAAGGAAAGGCTACATGAAAATTATGTTGTTGCCAAACAAGTCCCACAGGCCAATGTTGTCGAGGATGATATTATTGCTACAGTGGTTATGGAGGCAAATTTGTGGAGACCAAGTCTAATTGGATCCTGGACACTGGTACATCAAGAAACTTCTACTCAATCCGGAATCTTTTCCACAACTTCTAAGAAATCAAAAATGGATAAATGTTTTCATTGGAAATTCAGCAACTTCTGGTGTTCTTGGGAAAGAGAAGATTTTATTAAAACTTATGGAAAAGCTCTATCCCTTAGTGATGTACTACATGTTCCTTCTTTGCATAGGAATTTGGTGTCGGAGAGTCTGTTGAACAAAACGGGGTTTAGGATTGTGTTTGAAGTTGACAAGGTTGTCATCACAAAAAATAGCGACTTTATTGGTTAGGGATATCTATCTAACGATATGTTTTTTTTTAATGTTTTTCCTGTTGCTATTTCCATGACACACGTGTTTACTCAAAATTGTCTGGAGCTGACTATGTGATAATATGTTTGTATAACAACCAACTATTTCTATCCTCACAATTTGAAATGAAAGATTTAGGTGAGGCTGACATGATACTTTGTGTTAAGATAAGAAAAACTAAAAATGGTTTCTTTATGTCAATCACACTATATTGAAAAATTTCTAAAGAGATTTGACAGTTTTGATTTTACACCTATAAGAACACCCTATGATTCTAGTATGAGTCTTAAGTGCTAGATTTAGTGCCCTAAATCTCATATATCTTATAGTTTTAAAAACAAATTATATATATATTTAATAAAACAAGAGATATTTTATTAATATTTAGATTGCATTAATTCAATCTAATAAACTAAGATCCAAGGGTATATGATGTAACTTAAACATGTATGTGAAGACATACAAATGGATCATATTTAAGTAATAACCTAAACAGTCTGTAGTAGATGGATAAAGTTGGGTACCTTATCCTAGTGGCACTACGGATATAGCCTGCTTTGTAGTTATTACAAGTGTTGTAAAGTGTTACAAATGATCTGATCTTGATCACTCATGTGAATACATGTGAGTAGGGACATCCTATATAAAGAATTTGTATGAGACCATACCACGAAATGAGTAGTCTTTCTTTATAACACCGTTGCTAAAAGATACTTACATTTCACCAAGAAGACCATAAATGACTTGACCTGAATCCTGAATGAGTTGTGAACTCCTGCCTATAAGGGCGGTCCTTTGATTTGCATGGGTGAGAGTGACCAGTTGTGCCGGTTAAATATGCCTACCACTTTGGGGATTCATTTGATTGGGGAACTGGAAATGTAGCTACATAAAAAGGAATTCATTCCTTCCCGGTTTTACGGAAAGTAGATAAATTGCTCTCTTAATAGTTGATTTCGAGTTTTAAATAAGAGGCCTTAACCTCTCATTGGCCCGAGAGGTGTTAGTTTACAGTTGAACTATAAATTGTTTGTTCATTAAAGGATTCAATGGTACTTAAGGAGTTAGATGTAATTACAGGGGTAAAATGATAATTTGACCCCACTGTAGTTATAAGCAATTTGGGAAGGGTCAACTCACTTTGATTGGTTATATTCATGGACAAGAAAATATATCTTCAGTGCGAAGAGTACAACTATTGGTCTTTAGTAGAGTGACCGATAGTTAATGAATATTGATTAATTTAATTAAAGAGTTTACTTAATTAATCTCATATCATTGGAGCTTCTAATCTTTAGGTCCGTAAGATCCCTCTGTTAGCTCACTGAGGATAGTAATGAGGAATTATTTGAATTATTCAAATTGCTTAAAGAAATTTTATATTAATATGATTAATAAACAGTATATTCTGATACATTATAGAATATGGTTAATTATAGATATGATCTATAATCCAAAATATATAAGAGAGATATATTTGAATGAGACTCGAATATTAAATTCAAATGAATTGGATTCATATAGAATCACAGTATTAGAGAGAGATATTTCAATGAGATTCGAATATTAAATTAAAATGAATTGGATTCGTATAGAATTACAATATTAAAGAGATGTATTTAAATTAGATTCAAATATTAGATTTATATGAATTGGATTCATAAGTGATATATGCATATAAGTATAGAGCTAGTTGCATAAATAGAATTCAAGCCCAAAATAATAGAATATGTAGTACAAGGATAAAATAATTGCATATATAGATAAAAAAAAAATGGTAAAAGACTAAAAAACTCATGCCTAGCCACTACTTTGCTCGCTTCTTCTCAGTTTTCTCAAATTAAAAGCTATCATAGATAGCAGCTATCATGATAGCCACTAATAGTTGCTATTAGCTGCTATCGCTGATAGCTTCTATAAATTGTTGTCGATGATAGTTGCTATCAGCGATAACTTTCAATTTGAGAAAAATTAATACAATCTTGAAATATTAGCTTTTAGTTTGTTATCAATTATCAGTAGCTATCATTGATTCACTTTTATCAATTGGAATCAACCTTGAAATATCAATTTTTAAGGCTATCAGTGGCTATCAATAATAGATTTATAAATAGTGATCCACTTTAAAAGAAGATCAACAACTTTGATTACCACAGTAGCTATCACTAATAATCTTTTATCATGACTATCATTGATAGCAGCTATCAGTCGCTATCACTAATAGACTTTCATCAATTAGAATCAACCTTGAAATATTAACACTTCAGGCTATTAATGATAGACTTCTATAACTGGTTATCATCTTTGAAAGAAACTCGATATATAGATATCATCTAAGTTCTATCGCCGATATCACTAACATCATTCATATTGTGGTTATCAGTGATATTTTCTTCCACTGATAACATCATTGATAAGATGCTATCAATGTTTTCACTGATATCATGCTATTAGTGATAGAACTCTATCACTGATAACGTGTTATCAGTGGCAGCTTCTATCACCGATAACGTGCTATCAGGAAGCTTCTATCATCGATAACATGCTATTAGTATTATCTTCTATAATTAGTAACATTCTATCAGTAGTAGCTTCTATCAATCATAGCCACTAAACACCCTTAACCTTCCCAAACATTTATAAGTCATTTTCTTTTCGATGATAGCTTTTATCACTGATAAACATGCTATTAGTGATAACTTCTAGGCATTCCACTTACATTTTAGTTCGAGATTCAACTTTATTAATTAAATTCACTAAGTTGGCTATCAATGATAGATTTCTATAAGTGGCTATTAACTATGAAAATATAATCAAAGATTAAGCTATCAGTGATAGAAAATATTAGTGGCTATCACTAATAGACTTTCATTTGCAATTTATATTTATTATTTGTTATAATAATCAAACTTGATGATTGACTTGTTGGTGTTAAGTCACTTATAAATTGAGTACTTTCAAGTCTTGGGTACGAAACTCAACCTCATAATTCTTGTGAAAAAGAAGGGGAAGAAGAAAAAATTGAAATAAAGGAAAGAAAAATTTTAAAAATAAGAGAAATGGAAGAAGCAAAAATTGAAGAAAGAAAAATTGAAGAAAGAAAAGAAGATTAAATAGAAATAAAGGAAGCAAAAACTAGATAAATGAAAGAAAAAGAAAAAGAAAAAAAAAAGAAAGAAAGAGAAGAACCAGAAAATCAAAGAAAATAAAATAAAAATTAAAAAATAATAATAAGAATCAAAGAAATAAAAGAAAATAAAAAAGAAAGAGAAAAAAAAGCAAAAAAACAAAAATCTGATAAAAGAAAAATTAATTTTTTTTTTTTTAAAAGAAAGGGAATAAGCAAAAACCGGAGAAAGAAAATGAAAAAAAGGAAGGGAAGAAGCAAAAATCAAAGAAAATAAAGAAAATAAAAAGATTAAAAAAAGAAAATGTGCAACAAGACAAGACAAGAGAGGGCGAAATTGAAAATTAAAAAAAAAATCAAAGATTGACTTGCAAGTCATTCATATTTACAAATATTTTAAAGATGTAATATATTTTTAGATTTTTTCTCTTATTCTACCATCTATTTCAAATATCCATAAATATATGATATTTATATGTTAATTGATTAACCATATATTAAATATGATTTATGATATAGTTATTTAATTTATATATTAATTGATTAATTAATGGTTAATTAATTAATTAACAAATGATGGAAAGTAGGAAGACTTGAAGTGGGGGTTACCCTCTCTCTATAAATGTACCATTATAACCCTTTTAGGGTAAGTTGTGAAAATTTGTTGTAGCCTCCACTCTCATATTATCTCTACTCTACTCTCTAAAGAACATTCCATCTGCCTTCATTCCCTCTTCCAAGGTGTTAGAATCCACATATCTAGCTCCTTGGAATCCAAGGGCATAATGGGAAAGCTCTTGCAGTGGTGTCTTTGTTCGTTGAGGGGTTCAAATTTGTTCGTGTGCAAAGGAGAGGAAATTTTGAAGAAAGGAGAATCTTCAAGGGTGAGTTTTCTTCTTCCGTTTCTTCTCTTCTTCATTATGAGCATGCTTAGGTTTATTTAATGTTTATCCTATTTTTTTGTGAATTAGTTCTCTATTTTTATGTTTTATAAATTTGATTTTCAAATTGCACGACGATCACACGCTTCCACGAGAATTCGATTCTCTTCAATTGGTATCAAAGCCCAATTTGATGATTATTAATCTTAACTCAATGCTACTCGATGAGTATTCTCTCCTTTTTTCTCTCTTACTCGATAGTTGTTCCTCTTTACTCGATGAGTATTCTTCTTTACTCGATGAGTTTCTGTTCTTTACTCGATGAGATTTTGTTCTTTCCTCGATGCAACTCAATGAGTTTCTGTTGTCTACTCAATGCAACTCGATGAGTATTAATCTTTAATCAATGCTATTGAGTATTAATCTTGACTCGATGCTATTCGATGAGTATTAATCTTTATTCGATGCAACTGGATGAGTTTCTGTTGTCTACTCGATGCAACTTGATGAGTATTAACCTTGACTCGATGCTACTCGATTAGTATTAATCTTGACTTAATGCTACTCGATGAGTATTCTCTTTATTTTTCTCTCTTATTCAATAGTTGTTCCACTTTACTCGATGAGTTTCTATTCTTTACATGATAAGTTTTTGTTCTTTCCTCGATGCAATTTGATGAGTTTCTATTGTCTACTTGATGCAACCTCGACGAGTATTAATCTTGACTCGATGCCACTCGATGAGTATTAACCTTGACTCGATGCTACTTGATGAATCTTAATCTTTACTCGATGCTTTGAAAACATTGTGATCTGATTATAAAATAGTGTTTTCGTTGATTTGAAGAGAAACAAATGAAGATTGAAGAAGAAGATAAGTAGAGATTCACTATTTTATGTTCTTCATATTCAGCATTTCTCTGGAATCGAGATTCATTCATTCTTTTTGTCTCACATCGTTTTATTATTTTTGCCCTTTAAATATATGGTAATGTATTAAATTAAAGTTATATCCATATTTATCATTATTTTTGCTTGTTGGCTCTCATGTAGGTAGTAAGTAGAGATGAAGCATTTTGAGAATGATGAATCTAACTTGGAAGAGGTTAAAATGGGAAAAGACAAAGATAAAACATTATGCAATAACAGGCTATTTAGATTACATAACTAGGTCTTATTTAGATTACATAACAGGGTATTTAGATTACATAAAATGGTGAATCTAAACGTTCCTTTATATCTTCGGCATTAACAGCATGGAGACGAAAATTAGCACAAGCAGCAGCTGATTTGAGCAGCTTCAACTTCCAAAGAAGAGTATCCTTTGGTATAATGCTAGCCAAATCCTGAAATAGAATAGATGAGAAGAATTTTCAACTCAATTAAATCAATCATATAAGAAAATTACAATGCCTAGGGAAAAAGATATGATAAGTTAATTTAGAGTACTACAAGTAAACCTCATTGCCTTCGTTTATTGTTATACTAATTAGTTTATATTTTGATGTCTTCTCTTTGTTTGTTGTTACAGAGGGCGTGGTTATCTAGTATCAAATGATGTATACGAGGTGTGTACATGAGTTTTAAGTATTAACTTCTATATATCTATTAGGATCAATTTGGAAAGAATAATATTCACATTACATTTACATCTAAAATTGTTTAACTGTTGAAGTATCCTTGAGTTTTGTGTAAATTTGTGACATTTGATATAGGAAGGATTATAGGACACAAGGACTACATTTGTGTGTGTTCATCTTTCTAGATCTTGTATGCATGTTCTTTATGCCACTCTTGTTTGTTTTTTAAGTTTTAGGACTTTGTAGGTTATTCTTTAATGTTGGAATTGTTCATATGGGGTTTTCCATATTCTTTTAACTTAGAAATACTTTATGAGGTTGTAATATTGACAATATTAAAGAAATGAAGTCTTTATAAAGAGATATTGGTGATAATTTTGTTGATGTATAAGATTTAAATGCGTATATTGTTTATTTGATTGATGAATGTATGTCACATATATACCAAATGTGATTGTTGGATCAAAATACAGGAGCAATTATAGGTAAAAACGTCATCATTACAGATTTTTTTAAAAAAATCACAAGCAAATTTCTTGATATTTTTTCTTATCAAGATTATAGATATTCTTGACATGTTTAACAGGTCAAGAACTCTCATATTCTTGACATTTTTAACATGTCAAGTATGATATATTTTGACATTTTTTCATTGTCAATTTAAAAAATTTCTTACCGTTTTTTCCTTGTCAAGAACACTCATATTCTTGACATTTCAAACATATCAAGTGTTGGTGTTTCTTGACGTTTTTAAAACGTCAAAAAAATTGATATTTTTTACACTGGCTTCCTTGACATTTTTTAAAACGTCAAGAAAAGTGATTCTTAACATTTAAAAAACGTCAAGAAACACTGTTTTTGTAGTAGTGAACACCTAGTCCTAAAGTTGGCACATGGCCTCCCTCCACGCACACCACGGCTAGCCAACACATAAACCTCCTCGCCTAGGCATCCTTGTTGCATGCGTTCATGAGGCTTCCCTAACCTCAAGACGGATTAGTCATCACATATCTTTCCATCAATGCATGGTAAGCTCTTGGACATCGCACATCAATCTAGCTAGCGCTGATGCCAACGCCTAAGACACTCCTTCAACTCATGAACCTTTGCCATCGCTTGGCGATGCCCATCGCCTAGCCTAAGGCCAATGCCTCATAGCCCATCGCCTAAGGCCTTACCTTGGCACATGCACAATCCAGCCCAACTAACCTCTTATGGCCTTTGACTAGCACACATCCATGCTAACGCATGGCATCCTACTCGACCAACACTTAGCCTAAAAATCAACTTCTTCTTCCATGCCTACCATGCAATCTACTAACCTCCATTGAGCATGGCTTCTGCTCACAGATCCCTATGCACCAAGCGTCAAGATCCCAACGCATGGCCACTATGGTTTCTACACTTAGCCATTTTTCTTTCACCAAGTACTTCCTAACCCAACTTAACCACAAGTTATGTTTTATTCCTTAAAGTCTAGTTTTCAGCACTTAAGGCATTTTTCCTTCTCTTTTATTCTTCTTTAAGCTTCCTTATTAATCAAGTTCTAACCTAATTCACTTAGGTGAAATTTTGGGGTTTACAGACTCCCATCTTCTTTTTTTCCTCTCCGAACAGGGCATCCTTTTTCAACGTTCATTTCCCCACACCTCTCAGCAAAATGGTAGAGTTAATCAAAAACATCGCCCTATTCTCTATTTTGTTCATGGTGAAATTCTCTTTGCCTCCTACACTAAGAAGTTTTAGGGTGAAGCTGCCCTCACCTATCCTTCCTTGCCAATCGTCATCAATTGTCTTCCTTCCTCATCTATCCACAACCGATCAATCGATCCCCTTTTGATCCGTTGTTTGGTCATTCTTCCTCTCATTCCCATCTTAAAGGTTTTGGATGTGCTGTTTTGTTCTACTGCATCCTCATGAACATACCAAACTTGAACCTTGTGCTTGCTTATGTTGTTTTATTGGTCATGGTATTGAACATAAAGCTTTTCACTGTTAGGATCCTATCTCTAAGCAATCACATATCTCTCGTCATGTCACTTTTTTGGAACATCGTATATTTAGTAGTCTTTCTTCATTTCATACCTCCTTATCTAGACCCCATTCTTTCTTCACTGATCTTCCACTGATTTGTTTGCTGCTTCTAATCCTTTACTTGATCCTGAGTCTCTCACGCAGCTTGTCTCCGAGCTTAATCAGTCTACTCTTGTTGTGTGTTTTTGGACCTATCATTTGCTCCCAGCATGAAACCTAAACCTTTACCTATTCGTCGCTCCATCTGGGAAAGAGAATCTCCCCATCATCTAAAAGACTATCACTATTTTTCTACCATCATGTCTTTAGTCGAACCTTCATCTTATCATGAGACTTGTACTAATCCTCTATGGCAGTAAGCAATGATTGAGGAACTTCAGCCTCTAGAAAAGACTCATACTTGAGATTATGTTGACCTACCTCTTTACAAGAAACCAATCGGTTGTAAGTGGGTCTATATGTAATGACTTTTCTCCTTTGATTTGTTAATTTAAATTGGAATAAATCGGTTAAGCATGGTAGTGAAATTAAATTTGTTAAGTTAATTATCTCACATTGAAAATGAGTTAAACTAAATTAACTTTTGTTGGAACTAAAAGTAGAGCTTAAATTAGCTAAGACTACAATTATGATCTAATTTGGTGTGAGTTAATTAAGTTATGCCAAATTTAATATAAATAAGTCTCGATAATATTGAAAAATGAATTATGAAAACAAAATTTGTCATTGTATTTTCACTCAATTATTTAAATATATATATATATATAACAGTTAAGGGAATTGAAAATAAAATAAGTGCAACAAATTTGATTAAGAATTCTCCACGTTAAGCAGGAGGTGTATTTGTTTTGTTGGAAAGAAAATAGCCATATAATTAAACAAATAATAATTTGAAGTGCGATAAATTTTTAGAGCTAGCCACGTAATTGTTGTTTAAAAGCATGAGGTGGGTAATTGGGTTAAGTTCTCCACGTTAAGAAGAAGAAGAAGAAGAGAGGAGAAAGAAAGAAAGTAAAAAAAAAAAACAAACAACAGGAATTGGGTTGAAAGTGCAGGAACCGTGAATGATGTTTGGAGAAGTCAAGACAGCAGTTGGGAAGTTTGTTTTTGAAGAAGGAACAAGTAGTGAACTAAATATTTTGAAGAGGAACAAGTAGTGAACTAAATCTTTGGTAAAGCTTGTTTGAGAATTTCGTTGGTTACTACTTTAAATTGAAGAAATGGCATGAATAGGCTGAAAGTAATTCAAATTGTAGCAAAAACATGAACAACAAGAAGCTTGCAAAACGTTGAAGACAGCAGCAGCATTTTGAATTTTGACTGATTCGGAGAACTTTAAGCTTGGGAACCACTCTTGGACAAGCAAGACTTGGAGCTGTCTATAATTCGAATATTTCACGCTCCAAAACTGTGAGTGGTTATTTTCAATTTTTTTAAATAGAAAATCTATATATGGTACTATGATTTGTGATACTGATAAAGATTGGCATGATCTGATTTATATAACTACTGTGTTCAAAATGTATCTCTTTCCTATGTTTTATCTGGTTTCTACAAGCTTGATGTATTTTAGCTGAAATGACTATGTTTTTTTTTTAACTGGAATTTATTAGCATATCTTTGAATATCTTGAAGTTACAATGGTTTCCTATGTGAAAATGTGACTGAGTATGGATAGATTTGTGTATAAGCATTTTCTAATAGAGGTCGAAAAATCCTTATTTGATGATGCTATTGATTTATAATGGTTTATATATGGAAAGTTGTTTTCAATTACTAGATTTTGTACCTAAGGTGGTTACCCTGCTGTGTGAATGGGTTTCCGTAGCAACAACTATTCATTAAAAGATCTTTGATATCGAAGGTATGGAAAGATATATGGAATCCTACAGGTTATCAAGGGACATCTGGTATCGAAGGTTTAATAAGGTATATGGAATCAAACATTTTGAGTCTGATATAGGTCTTTGGGATCCACCGTAGCACACATATAGGCTTTGGGCCATGTGTTGTGGTGCTTAACCCTTTGCGGACATTCTATGTGCACATATGAGAGTTATATTGACGTTGAATGTTTGAGATTACTCTTCATCAATTAAGGTGTTGACACTGATTATTGACAATTTCTCAACTTCGACTAAGGTGATTTTAACGTTGGGTGAACTCTACATCAACTAAGGTTTGGGGTACTATTTTAATGAATTTTCTTCCGTTTATATGTATTTCGTAATTGATATATTGAGAACTTGTGATCATGTCACACTTTTGCGATTAAAAAATGTTATAAAGTATTATCGGTTAATGTTTGTTATAGTTGAAACTATATTGAATATTTTACGTGGATTACATATTTTAAGATTTGCTTTGCTAAGTTTTATAAATGTTTTTCAAAAGTAAAACCTTAGGTTCATACAAAGATACCATTCACATGGCTTTAGCTAAAGTTTTCCTTGTTTTATGCTTCCCCCCTCCCCTCCTCCAAGGTGGCGGTTGAGTTCTGGGAAGCTGGTGGGCTGTCATATAATGCTGACGTTTTCCTTATCCACCTATATAGGTTTTGGTGACATATTAGAAGAGAGGCATGGGGTTTTTTGGACTAAAGGGCTGTGTAATTTGAAGTAGTTCGTTAGTTTGTTTATAAGGTTAATCGATGTTGCTAGATTGGGTTGTTGTAAGAAGAAGACCATGTAGTATTGTTAAAATAGATGTGTGTGGATGTATTTGTGGTTTAGTTTTGTGAGGAGGACAAAAATGAATGGTTTTTTCGGTATATGTTTGTATGTAAATATCTTTGGGTGAATCATTTAAGGAGTATATTAGGAGAAGTTGCAGATTTGTTATTGAGGGTGTTGGATCAAGTTATTGTAAATGAGATATATAAGGAGTTATCAGGTAAATCAAGAAAAGATGGACAGTACATGTTATAAAAGGCTTGATGTCTACCGTCTTCACATTTCTTTCTAGGTTAAGAAGGTAATCTAGAGGGGGTGTGACACTATAAAATCAAAATCCACTCTGATGGATCTATTGAGCGTTATAAAGTTCGTTTGATGACTCAAGGCTATTCTTAGGAGTATGGTATTTTTTTACAAGGAAACATTTACTCCAGTTGTCCGAATGACATCTGTTCACATTCTTTTGGCCGTAGTAGCTACTAAATAGTGGTCCCTTTAGATAGATGTTAAAAATGCATTTTTCAATGGCACTCTCTCTGAGGAGGTATATGAAGCCACCACTTGGAACCTCTCCTCTATCTCAGAAAATGTATCTTCTTTATCGTGCACTATATGGGCTCAAGCAAGCTCCATGAGCTTGGTTTATAACTTTTAGTTCCACCATCACTCAATTAGGGTTCACCTCCAACTCTTATGATTCTGCACTTTTTACTCGTCCATGGTATCATTCTCCTTATTTTGTATGTTGATAACATGTTTATTACAAGTGATGATCCCCAAACCATGACAGATTTGCAATGTTATTTGGGTAACCACTTCGAAACAAAGGATTTAGGCCCATTTAGCTACTTTCTTGGCCTTCAGGTCACATCCTACTCTAATGGATACTACTTGTCTCAAGAAAAATATGCTTTTGATCTCTTGGCTCAATCTAGTATAATTAACTCTGTTACATCATCGACACCATTAGATTCAAATGTTCGTCTGACTTCTTTTGATGGTGTTCCTCTTGAAGATCCCACTTTACATCGATAACTTGTTGGCTGTCTTAATCTACCTAATCGTGACTCGTGCAGATATTGCCTATGCAGTCCATGTTATCAGTCAATTTATGGCAGCTCCTCGCTCTATATATTTCACTATCGTGCTTCACATTCTACATTATATTAAAGGCACTCTGAGTCATGGACTTAAGTTCCATGTCTTCCTTGGTTTTATCTGGATACTTTGATGCTGACTGGACTGAAGATCCTACTGATAAATGATCCACCATCGGTTATTGCTTCTATTTGGGTGATTCTCTCATTCCCTGGCATAGTAAGAAACAAACTGTCATTTCTCGTTCCAGCACAGAGTTTGAATATCGTGCGCTAGCTGATGCTACTTCAGAGATGATATGGCTTCATTGGCTCCTTGCTGATATGGGGGCCTCTCAACATTCTCCCGCTATTATTTATTTTGACAATTGGAATACTATTCAAATTGCTCATATTGATGTTTTTCATGAACGAATGAAGCACAATGAGAATGACTGTCACTTTTTTCAACATCATCTTCAAAGTTCCAACCTTCGTCTACAATTCACCTCTACTACCGAGCAACCCGCCAACATCATCACCAAAGCGTTATCCCCTACTTACTTCGGTCAACTACATTGCAAACTCAAGTTGATCTCTACACTACCATCTTGAGTTTGAGGGGAGTTGTTAACATAATTATATAATTTAGGTTAATTTTAGGCTAAATATAATCTTTTATTGTTAGAATTTATTGACTATTTTAAGATATTTCCATATATATATTTACCCATGTATTATCTCTATAATCCAGTAGAAAAAATATATAAAAAATACTATATAATTTTAAACCGTGAAAGGTCAATTCTTCTGATCTATTAATCTTGAATGCTCTGATGATTATACTTGGTGGCTATCTAGTATCTATGGGCCTGCTAGTAGACGATTACGTGGGATTTTTTGGACTGAGCTTCTGTGGGCAGAGTTGGATCCTGGATGGTGACTTTAATGTTTATCGATGCCCTCATGAAACAACCTCAAAGACAACTTTCAGTCGTTGTATGAAAAAATTTAACTCCTTCATTGAGGCTGCCTCCCTATTTGAACCAGCACAGTCCAATGGTATCTACGCCTGGACTAATGATCGAAATAACCCGACTATGACTAGAATTGACTGTTTCTTACTTACTGAATCTTAGGAGCAGATATTTAATATGCATCAAGCTCAGAGGCTTAGCCGTAGCACCTCTGATCACCATCTTATCCTTCTTGAATCAGGGACCCTGCGATGGGGCCTTTGCACATTCAAGTTTGACAACTGTTGGCTAACACAGAAGCTGCTTAAACAGGAAGCTGAGACGAAATGGAACAGTATGATTCAGAATGGGTACCCTGGGTATTCTTTGATGAGAAAGCTCAAACAACTCTCTCTATACATAAAGACCTGGAACCTTAACATCTTTAAAAAGGAGCAAACCATGGCAAATGACATTGTTAAATACATAGTCGAGATTGATGAAAAGGAAGAAAATCTCCTCATTTTTTATATTGATGTCCAACGTTGGTTAGCCTTAAAAAGTGGCCTTTTAAACATCAAGCTTAATGAAGCCACGAAATGAAGTCAGCTTTGCAAACTAAATTGTCTTATGGAGGGGGATGAAAGCACGACATACTTCCACAAGCTGTGTGGCTTGTATTCATGAGATTCAAAATAGCCAAGAGGTCAGGTCAATTCTCTTACCATAGCATTGAGAAGGAATTTTTTTATTATTTCACTGAGATTTATAGGGGCGCTTGTGACTATTCATGGCTGGTTAGGAATCTTAATTCACTCTAACAAATATCACGTATGGTCACATTAAAAAAATGTTATCGTAGACTTTCTATAACATTTTTGAAATGCTATTGTAGCTCATGTTATTGAAAGTCCTCAACTTTCCATAGTGTTATTTTAACGCTATAAAAAATCAACTTTTTATAGCATATATTTAATGTTATGACAACTTTTCATAGTGTTGGCAAAATATGCTATAGAAGGTCTTTTATAGCATTCTTTATAGCAGTAAAAACGTTGTAAAAAGCTTTCAATAGCATTCTTTATAGTGGTAAAAAAAAACTCTATAAAAGACTTTCTATAGCATTTTTAGGTATGTTGTCATAGCCAATATTATTGAAAGTCTCTAATTTTTTATAACATTTTTGGAAGACCATTAAAAATGCTATGAAAAGTTTATTCTCGATAGCATTAATTTAATGTTAGGAAATCTTTTCTAAGTGTTAACAGAAATGCTTTAAAAAGTTTTTATAGTGATAAAAAAAATGTTATAAAAGACTTTTCATAGCATTTCTAGACATGCTTTTCGTAGCCCATATTATTAAATATTCCTAACTTTTAATACTTTTTTTCAATGTAATAAGAAAATGCTACAATTGATATTTAATATCATTTTTAATAACGTTTCTTTTATATATTTTATTACTATTGAAACATTTTTACAATTTTGAAATAGTATATATAACCATTTTTATAATATATTTTATATATATAAGTAATAAAATGCTTCAAATGTTATTGTAAACTCAAGATTATTTAATCTACAAACTTATGTATTATAATACATTTACATCCAAATAAATTATATAAAGTGTATGTTGAAGTTTTGTTTGGTTGGCTTTATATATATATATTTCTAATGTAGTGTTTTTGTGTGTGTCTTAAATAAAGTCTTAACATTTGTTTCTAATAACATAGTATCTTCTTGCAAAATATTTTTCTTATCGGAAATATCTAATATTTCGTATAATATTTTTCTTTATTGAAGCCTGACATTCCTATTCTAAATGGGGACTTGTTTCCTTTCTTGGATTCGACTATTTAAAGAGAATTATGCTGACAATTTAAGTTAGTTGTATTGTATTTTATTGAGCAAGACGATTTGTGTTCGACAACTGAATTGTTCTACATTTTGTTCTTGCTCATTGCTCACTATTCCACTGTGCAAGTTCTTCATTTGTTGAAGTGAAATAATTTGAAAATCACGGTTTTAGGGGGAGTCTAAACTATTGCTGCTAGAGAAGGGATTCTATATCTTAGAGGGAGCCTAAGACTCGGCTTCGTAGAAAGAGTTCTCTATCTCAGGAGGATTTTAAGATTCATCAGTGAAGGGAGTTTGCTGATTAAGAGGAAAATATCTCAGTGAGAGGAGTTTACATTTTCGGCAACCGAATTGTCTAACATTAATATTATTAAACTTAGGGGGAGCTTGGTAAGGAGTCTCACATATACGGGAAGCCTAGGTGGTTAGTGAGTTAAGCTCTACATGAGTCACTGTAGTGATCGTATATTACAGATAAGTACTATGTTGTAAACTGCTTAACTCTTTAATATTAGTGGATTATCATGGAACTGGGTTACCAACTTCTATGTGTTTTTACTTTTTTACTTATTGTTAGTAGTTTTATTGTTATAGTGTTTGTCAGTGCTTTCTATTTAACATCCGCATTTCAAATGTGGAGTCATCCTATCGCATTTTTAATTGGTATCAGAGTAGGTCACCTTTACCTCAGGTGCTTCGATCATGGATGGGATCAAAGAAGGTGGCTCTATCACTCGTCCTCTAGTTCTAGATGGAACTAATTATTCGTATTGGAAAGCTCGAATGACAGCCTTTATAAAGTCGATAGATAGTGAAACTTGAAAGGTTGTGTTCTCTGGGTGGTCTCATCCTACCACCAAAACTGATGATGGAAAGGAAATCTTGAAACTAGAGTCTCAGTGGTCTGGAAAGATAAAGTTTCGTTGGTGAATTCTCATTCCTTGAATGCCATATTTAATGGTATAGACCGCAACATATTCAGACTAATGAATACTTGTGTCTCTACTAAGAAGGCATGGGATATCTTATCCATTGCTTATGAGGGTACTTCTGAAGTCAAGATGTCAAGGTTGCAGTTTTTGACATCGAAGTTTGAGAATTTTAGAATGCATGATGAAGAATTTATCGTTAAAGTTAATGTTCGTCTGTTAGACATTGCAAATGAGTCGTTCACTCTTGGAGAAAAAATTTAGAAGAAAAACATTTTTGGAAGGTGCGTAGGTCTCTACCTAAGAGATTTGACACGAAAGTCACTACCATTGAGGAAGCCCAAGACATAACAAAGTTGAGAGTAGATGAATTATTTAGTTCCCTACTTACATTTGACATGTCCCTAGATGGAAAGACCAAGAAGAAGAACATGGGTATTTCTCTGCAATCCTCGGTTAGAAAAGAGCTTGTTGACCTTGATAAAGAGTCAGAAGATTCCTTTGCTGAATATATATCATTGCTCTCAAAACAATTTAATTGTGCTCTAAATTGTTTTGGTGAGAGGTCTGGCACATATAGCAACAATAAGTCTGCAGGCTCTACTCCCCCCAATTAATTTAGATCTTAGAATAGTAAGAAGGAAGCTGACAAGTCAAGTAATTTTATTTCTCATAAGGAAAAGAACTTCAAATGCATAAGGATATGGCAGATATGGTCACATTCAGTATTAATGTCCAAATTTTCTGAAAAGACAGAGCAAAGGCTATGTTTTAACCTTGTCTGATGCTGAATTTAAAGATAGCAATGACTCAGATGATGATGTCAAAGCACTTGTTAGTAATATTTCTTCAGACACCTCGTCATGTGAGATTTCTGAGTATAAGGTGTATGCAAAAAATGTTCACGATCCTACAAGTCATGAGTCTTTAGATCCTTTTATCATGCTCTTTTTCTCAAATGGCAAGACGATCAAAAAGCGCTTGATGTGAAAAAAGAAGGAATTGAGATTTTGATAGTTGACAATCATAGACTTATGTCTACTATTGCAGATTTGAAGTGTGAACTTTCTTAAGTTAAAGTTGAAAAGGGTTATGTGTGCAAGAATATCAGAACTGTTGAGGTTGGTGTCCTAAATCTCTCTTGTATTATCGTAGTTTGTAAACTTTGTAAACAAATTGTTCCCTATAAAATAATTGTTATTTTATGAGTGTAAACCTCGTACTTCATTTTTCCTACATAAGTGAGTAACAAGCGTGTTAAGTAAAATTATGAAAGGAGCTAAAGAAAGTAGGCATATGGAGGAAGAAAATTCTAAGTGTTAGAAATACTTAGTCAAGGGTGAGTTTTACATAATATAACAAGTGAAAATTGGCTAAGTATGGAAGCAAAGTGTAGGCATGCGTTGATGGAGAAGTATGGACGCATGGGGTTGCGTGTGTAGCAACCAAGGCTTGTAGAGGTTAAGTGTTGAAGGCAAGGGTAAACTATGAGTTGGTACTAAGGATGAACGCATGGGTTGAAAGGCATGATGCGTTGATAAGACTTGCGGCAGCCTCAAGTGTGTGCGAGCAAAGGCGTTGGACGATCATGTAGCAGATGAGCGGCACTATATGATTGGGTATGTGATCGTCTAGTAAGTGAACGACACTACACAATGAGGTAGGTGATCGTGTAGGCGGGCGCTAGGTGATCGTGTAGTAATTGCGCGGAGGTAAATGATGCTCGCAGTAGCTAAGTGATAGGCTATGCTCGAGATCATTGAGAGCGAGATCAGCAAGATTGCCGAGAGCGAGATCGTTGAGAGCGAGATCAGCGAGATCGTTTGCTAAACGATTAAGCTAGACGATACGAAGGATCTCACATAGCGCTACATGTTGGACGATAGCGTTAAGCGATGGGGCGTTGGCACTACACGATCGGCATCAGTGCTAGACGATAGACATTGAATGCTAGATGATAGACGTTGAATGCTAGACGATAGACGTTGAATGCTAGATGATAGGCGTTGGGCACTAGATGCTAGGCGCTGGGCGTTAGACGATGGAGTATGCAATGCACGCTAAATTTATATTATGACGCGAAGGTCTAACATGAGTTATGAAGGAAGGGAAGGAAAAATAAATTAATTAAAGAAACTCACTAATGGGAAATGGTCGGAAGCACTAAGTGCTAGATGAGGTGGCAGTTTAACCCTTAAACAGGGGAGGCAGAAGGAAGTATAAAAGTGAGAGGAACTTCAAAAGCTTGGTTTTGGAAAATGACTTGAGCAAATTAAGTGAGAACGTGCCATTCGAAAGCTGGGAGAATCTAGTTTTTGAGGTTATTTTGCCGGAGAAAAATCTCACACGGAGAATAGGAAAAAGTGAAGAATTTGCAGAAGGGGCAGATTCTCTGATTAATCAGGGCTCGAAGTGAAGATTGGAAGCTCCAAGCCAAATTACAAGAAATTTGGGGCCGATATTTTAAGGTAAGAAAGTTAACTCAATTCTAAACAAGTTTGTAGAAGAAAGTTTCTTAAAAAGAGTTCTGGATTTTGAGTTATGAAATTTTGAAGTTGGAACAGGGAATCGGTGCGTAAGGAGGAAGTTGCTTGGGAAGATTAAGTAGGCAGTTCACCATAGTGAGAGAGAGTGAGCGAGAGATAAGAAAATGAGCGAGAGCGAGAGTGAGTAAAGGAAGAGGAGGATTTCGTTAAGGATGCAAACCTCGCTGGAAAGTTACAAATCTCACTAGAAGTCATAAATCTCGCTGGAAAAGTCACAAATCTCGTTGGAAAGTTACAAATCTCGCTGGGAGTGGTAAGTCTCGCTGATGAGGATGATCTCACTCATGATGATCATCTTACTAGTAATGTTGTTTTGTTGTGAAAGTTTCATTAGTAAGCGAGCTACCTGAAGCATTTTCCTGAGAATTCTAAGGAATCTAACTGGGGATTATATCCTTTCAGGCCAAGAAGAGCTAGGAGAGGCATATAAACCGTTTAAGAGCCCCGACGAGCTATGAGTGACTAATGTTTCTAAATGATAAAGTTATTCTCGTGCTAAGTTTTATGTGATTGCAAGCAACTTATTTCTA
The DNA here is from genome assembly GCF_027475165.1 of Benincasa hispida. Classification (NCBI taxonomy): domain Eukaryota; kingdom Viridiplantae; phylum Streptophyta; class Magnoliopsida; order Cucurbitales; family Cucurbitaceae; genus Benincasa; species Benincasa hispida. The sequence continues at coordinate 34,663 of NW_028326941.1, forward strand.
TGATTGAAAGCATGACCAACGCATGATGTTTACTAATGTATGAGTTTTCTAAGTATGTTTTTCATATCTAACGCATGCAAATGGTTTTTACAAGCTAGTTAAATATGATTTAAGCCAACTTATTTTACAAAGTATGAAGCATGCGTTAGGATTATAGCTAAGGTTGAATGAAGCTTGATGTACTATGTTTTAAATACCTAAGGTTGTCAAAGTATATGTGTTGGTATTCCTAAACACAATGAAAAAAGGATACTGAAGGTAGGGAAGGTATCCTAAAGAGATTTCTATGCTATATTTGAAAACTATTCTTTTTAATGCACTTCGAGAACTTGACAGCTTAAGTGAGCCGGATACTGAAGGTAAGGAAGGTATCTGAGTAAATGTACCTAAGGTGTTGACGATACTTAGAAAACTCCACGTGTACGTAGGTAATTCTGAACAAGAGGCCAAAGTATGGGTCTCTTGGTCGGTAACAGCCATTAGGAGCAAGAGCGATGTATGCTTGTTCTCAACTAGGGAATAATGATGTTTAATTGTGTTTAAGAGTAGTTATCGATGTTTATGTCTAGAGGAAGTTGCTTGAGATTCCCATCGGTATATTTAAAGAGATCAACGTAGGGGTCTCTTCTAGCTATAGTTCAGTATGAAGAGATCGAAGTAGGGGTCGCATCTAGCCATGGCTTGGTGTTGGGACTTAGAGCGATGGATGTTCATTCTCAACTAAGATTCAGGTTTCAGATACAATGGTTTTAAAAGTTTTATGTTCACGTTTGCTTGGCATATTTTAGTTCTAGTATTATGTTTTTTAGCTTTCATTTTAAGCATGAGATTTATGTTTTTATTAAATCATTCACTGGGCGAGTAGCTCATTCTTTCAAATGTTTTTCTTTTCCCAGGTAGTGGTCATCTCCCCAGAGGTTAGCTGTCATCCTGCTCTGCCACTCAAGGTCTCCAGTTAAAAGTCCAAAGTCTAGAGAGAAGTTTTAGGTGTTTACTCTGTAAATGTCTGTACATATGTGTTGCTCATATTAGGAACTAGTAAAGTATATTAGGACCGCTGAACTCTGTATGTGTTAATATGATGTAATTATGTTGTTGTTGTTCCCTGGTGTTCTGAGGCTATTTTTTAAAGTTTCATTAGTTTGGTGAATGTTATATATGTATTCCAGGGATCTAAGCAGGATAAAGATGTTAGTTAGGCAGTAAGTGCCACAAAAGGGTTGGTAACTACTGGATTAAGAATGGTAATCTGGGAGGGGATGTGACAATGAACATACACTCAATCCAATAAACTAAGATTCTAGGTTATTTTATGTAATTTAAACATATATGTAGAGACATACAAGTGGATCATGTTTAAATGATAACCTGAACGGTCTGTAGTAGATGGATAAGGTTGGGTACCTTATCCTGGTGATACTACAGATACAACCTACTTCATAGTTATTATAAGTGTTGTAAAGTGCTACAAATGATCTAATCCTGATCTTTCATATGGAGACAAGTGAGCAGGGGTATCCTATACAAAGAGTTTGTATAAGACTGGACCATGAAATGAATAGTCTCTCATTATAACACTATTTCTAGAAGAGACTTACATTTCACTAGGATGACCATACGTTGACCTGAATCCTGATTGAGCTGTGAACTCCTACCTATGATGGTGGTACTTTGATTTTAATGGGTGAGAGTGGCCAGTTTCATTAACTCAATATGCCTACTATTTTAGGGATTCGTGTTATTGGAGAGTTAGGAACATAGTTACACAAGGAGGAATTCACTCCTTTCTTATTGTTAGGGTAAGTAGAGAAATTGCTCATTTAAGAACTGATTCCAAGGCTTAAACAATGAGGCGTCTCGCTCTCTTCTGATCAAAGAGGTGTTCAGTTATAGTTGGACTATAATTAATTATTCATTAGAGGGATCAGTGGTATTAAGGAATTAGATGTAACTATAGAGGCAAAACGAAAATTTTAGCTTAGCTATACTTACAAGCAATTTGTGAAAGGTCAACGCATTTTTTATTGGTTATATCCAATGGACACATAAATATATCTATAGTGCAAAAAGTGTAGCCGTCGGTCTTTAGTGGAATGATTGATAGTTAATGGAGGTAATTAATTTAATTAAAGAGTTTAATTAATTAATCAAATACCATTGGAGCTTCAATCTATAGGTCTATAAGGTCTCCTCTGTAGCTTTACTGAGATTATTTAGAATCCAATTAATTTTGGATTAATTTGAATAGTTCAAATTAATTGAGGAAATTATTCATGTATGATATAATTAATATAATGTATCTGATACAACATAATATAGAGTTTTATTTGAGAGGAAATAAATATGAATGTGACTAAAATAATAATTATATGAATATGATTCATATAAAAATTATAGGTTGAATTTAATATGAATTTGATTCATATTAAATACTATAAGTTAAATGAAAGGTTAATAAACTATAAGTTATATGTTGTATTTGATATAATATAAAGTTTATTATACATACATATTAAAATAGTTAATATGAATATGTATTTAGATTAATTTAAATTATACTAATTTGGGGAGGGAGTTATTTTAACTCCCTCACCCTAATTCTCTCATTTTTATCATGTATGGGCAGAGAGAGAATGAGAGTTTGATATTGATCTTCCTTTCCTATTTCACAGAAGATTCTCTTCTTACAGAATACGCAAGGATCACTTTTGAGTTTTCCTCTCATCTCAATTACTCTCCCTTCCCTCTCCCAAAAATTACTCACAAAGGCCACACTTCGTGGATTCTCAGCCCTATAGAGAATACAGAGGTCTTTGCTAAGTCTTGTTTGTGAGTTTGTGGAAGAAGGAATACGGTTCGAAGTGTTTGTGATCAAGAAGAGGAATTCGTGAAGATATTGTGACTTCAAGGGTAAGTACGACTTCCTCTTTGTTCTTATCGTGTTTTGTAAAAGCATGCTATAGGATATTGAATGTTTATCATGCCTTGTTTTTGTCACATCTCTGATTTATGTATTTTCTATAAAATTAATTGAGAGATACAATCACACATCACACTTTCGCACGGGTTTTCCAAACCTTCAAGAATTTTGAACTCTGGCACTGAGTCGCTAAAGGAAATTTTAAAAGGATAGATCACTGGTGATAACTCTAGGCGTGGTTTTTTCGAAGGGTGGAAGTCAATATAATAATCAGTCAAGTTCCAAAGGGAAGCAAGAAATTGTGTTTGTTAGAGCTCAACATCTAGAGTCCTATGGTTTTATAGGCACTTCCTCCAACAATTCTATTTGGAAAGACAATCGTTTGTGCAGACTAAGATGGGTTTGTTATTATTGTGGTAAAGTGGGCCACAAGATGTTGGGTTCTATGTCCTAAAACTCGTAGTTTGTAATGTTAAACATTTTCTATTATCAATAAAGTTGATATTGACATTTATTCAATAAAACTGTTTTTGAATATGCAAATTGCACATGTAAAGATTAAATCCAATAAACTAAAGATCTATGGCTATTACATGAATACTTGAACTTTATGTGGAAACATAAACATGGATCAAGTTCGAGTAAATAGCCAAAATGGTCTATAGTATACGAATAAGGTTGGATGCCTTATTCTGGTAATACTATCGAATGTGGCCTACTCTGTAGTTGTTACAATTTGTTGTAAAGTGCTACAAACGAAGAGATCTTGATTCGTTCATGTAGTGACATGTGGAGCGAGGTCATTCTATGCAATGAGTTTGCATAAGACCGGACCAAGAAATAAGTCACTCTTACTTTATAACGTTGTTTACTATTTAAGATTGACTGTTTCAAATAAATGACCTACGTAACTCGACCTTAATCCTGAGCCAACTATGAACTTCTATTTATTCGGGATTATCCTTAGAATTGCATAGGTAAGGGTTGGCTCAATAGCACCAACTCAATAAGTCTCCCATTTCAAATCAATTGTTCATTAGAAGATTCATGGGACTTAAGGAGTAAGATGTAATTTCGGGGTAAAATAGCTTTTGATCCAACCGATATTATGAACAACCTGTGAAGGGTCAACTTACTGATTATGGTTAAATCAAGTGGATAGAAATATATCTACAGTGAAGAGAGTAAAACTACTAAGCTATAGTGGTGAGTCTCGGTAGTTAATGAATATTGATTAATTTGGCTTAAAGAGTTTAGCCAATTAATCTCAAATTGTTGGAGCTCATGATCTATAGGTCCATAAGGTCCCTCTACTAGCTCGTAAATCTTGGATTAGTATATTAAGTAAATTTGAAGAATTCAAATTCAATTTGAAGGGTTCAAATTTTAAATTAAGATTTGAATTTGAATTGTTCAATTTCAAATTAGGATTTGGATAATTATATTTGATATAATTAACGTTTAATTGATCAAAATTAAACATAATTGGAGAGTTTAAAATATTTAAATGTTGATTTAAATATTTGTTATATGAATAGAATTCATGTATGATATAGGTGTTTAATTAATTTAATATTTGATATTAAATTATTATTTAATTAATTAAATTTATTTAATTAATTAAAATTAAATTAATTTTCAATTTTCAAATCCAATTTTAGAAATTGAATTTTGTGTTTGATTAATTTTGAATTAAATCAATTGAAATTGAAAATCAATTTTTGAGATAATGGAAATTTTCAAATTTTAAGTTGGAAAATCAAAATAGTTAGTGGATTTTTCCAATTGAAGTGGATTCTCCCTAAACTTAACACCTAGCCCATCCTCTCCTTTCTAATTGAAGTGTCAATTAGCTACATGAGGTAGTGCTTGCATGTATCAAGTGCTTAAATACTTCAAATTATCATAAATTTAAAAAAATGGTTTTTTGAAGAACTTGTTGAAGTTCTGAAAATCCTCCAAAAACCCTTACTCTCCTTCACCTAATTGATCTCAATTCTGAGTTCTACCACTCAAATCCAAGTTGGAGAATAGTAGAGAAGACAATCTTGATGGTCTACTATTGATTTGAAGCTCAAATTCGTGGAGAGGAACTTGGATTTGGAGGAATTCTTCAAAGGTATTGTATTCTGAAAACCCTCTTTTCTGAAAACTATTTTCATGCATGCTTTGATACTCAAATTAAATGTAATTAGAGTGCTTATTGATTCTAATTGCTTCTGTTGTATGCTTGTACATTCCATCAATTGGTATTAGAGCATGATTTAAGCACTCAATTAACGTTAATTTGAGTTTGGTGGGTGAATTTCTATGGATGCATGTTTGGTTGACTGATATGGTTGAAGTTCAACTTTGGCATTAGATTTCTCTTTGATTATGAAGTTTTATTTGTAATTTGGTCTTAATTGATGAGCTTATATGTGTGCTCTAGAGATTGTAATTTTATTAAAGTCAAAAGAGTTGAAACTAGGTTGTAATCGAAGATCGAAACAAGCATGGTCAGCTGCAGAAACTGAAAGTTCAACTACTGCCCTCGTAGCATCATGACGTTGCTCATAGAGCATCACGACACTGTTCTTCCTGGAGCTCGAAGCGTTGCAATGCTGGGATGTAGCATCGTGACGTTGTTCATCCCAGCCAGGAAAGACGCGCGCACTCATGAGCTGGTTCGCATAGGTGAAGTCGGTTTCATCATTTTGGTTGGTTTCTGGTCTAGTTCAGCCAGCCTAGAGTCCAGTTCTGCCTCATTTGGAGCCTTGGAGAGTCGGTTCATGTGGTTCGGGTCGAGTTGGGTCGAGCGGTCCAGATTTGTTTTGGAGCAGTTTTTTAGCTGTTTTGTAATAATTAGTTATTTTGCTAGCTTAGGACGCCAAAGTTGAACCATATTAGTGACATTTAAATATTTATGCATGTGATGTATGTTATATTTAAAGTAAACATGTATGTGTATAACGTATGCCATGTAGATTTCAAATCCCACCATAGAAAGCATGTTACATGCATTGAAAATATGTTATAAAGAGTTATAATAAATAGTATGCATGTTTTGGGTTTCTAAAGTTTAATAAGTTTGAATGCCTTTGATGAATGTTATGGATTCAAAGCATGTCTATTATTTATAAGTTGTTATAACATTGAGTTAGACATTAAAACCCATAATAAAGATAAGTTGCATGCTCACGTAGTTTAACCACTTGTTTTAATAGTTAAAATAGGTCGTTATCTTATAAAACTTGGGTTACAAATTCAACTGGTTTATAATCCTGTCTAAAGGCAGGAGTAATTAAGTTGACGGTCTACGAAACACCTCCTACCTAGGGATTATGGCCGAATAATTGAGCATTGTTAATCGATTTTATGAGCACATATGAGCGATGTGAGGTGTTAAAATTGGTTTATCATCTAGACACCGTAGGTTAAATCCAATTATAAACATTATACATGGATAAACCACATAGACTTAGGTTGTTTGATTATAGCCGGAATAAACTTAAGTAAAAGTATACCCGAACAAGTAAAACACTTCAATGGGAGATTAATAACATATATGATATGTTGTTAGAACACTTCAAGGGGATATTAATGACATATATGATATGTTGTTAGACCACTTCAATCGGAGATAAATAACATATACGATATGTTGTTTTTAACTTTCACATCCCTAAGAGTTCACACCATGAGATTCATGCTTGGTTTCGTGTCACCCTGAGAGTTACCTCCATTCGGAAAGTATTTTCATGAGTCAATATCATGGTGAATAGGAAAAGTAGTTCATAGTAAAATTAAATATATATGATATATTAGTTATTAGCTCTCACGTCCCTTAAAGTTCATATCGTGAGATTCATGCTTGGTTTCGTGTCACCCTAAGAGTGACCTCTATTCGGAAAGTATTTGCATGGGTCAATATCAAAGTGAATAGGGGAAGTAGTTCATAGTAAAATTAAATATATACGATATATTGATCTTTAGCTCTCACGTCCCTAAGAATTCACACCGTGAGATTCATGCTCGGCTTCGTGTCACCCTGGGAGTGACCTCTATTCAGAAAGTGTTTGCATGAGTTAATTGCAAGGTGAATAGAGGAAGTAGTTCATAGTAAGTGGGTGAAGGATATGTGTCAACGTGTTCTGCAATCTCTTCCATTAGTTTGGACCGTGAGATTCCTATGTTGCATTTGCTGTCGTTTTTAGGCGGCATTAGCTAGTCTCTAACCACGGTTATCCCCTCGAAAAGTTGTAACATAAGATTCGGAACAACTCAAACTCCAAAAATGGATAGGATTTCTTAGATCCATTCCCAACCTTGACTTTCCAATTCGATAGCATCGTTGGGGTCGACCTCTGAAGTCTAAAATTGGAGGGTTACACTTACAAAATTATTAAGTGTTAATAAGTTCTTGACCAAAAATGGTAACTAAATGACTATAAGAATAAGAATTATTCTGGAGATTGTATTTAGTCAAGAATTTCTTGCTTTAGTGAAGGAGTATTTGGCTGCCCCTCGGTAGCACTTATTATGACTCACTATAGTATCGCTGCAAATAAAAAATGAAGTTTAGATACGTTATTACTTTTACTAAAATTAAATTTCTTTAAAATAACTCACTTCCAATAACAATAACGGTCTTAATAAATCAACATGGAAATCAGATATACTAGCGAATGATGATTTAAGATTTGTCTTAACAGAGAAACGTCCTCAATCTTCCGGTTCTTCTGCAGACCAAAAGAGTTGGTATGCATATTACAGATGGATTAAGGCTGATGGAAAAGCTTGAAACATTATTCTGGCAAATATATCTGATATTAGCTAAGAAATTGCTCGAGAAATCATAAGTTTCATAGATGAAGAAACGAAGAAAGCACAACAAAGACAACTACTAATCATGAATGTCATATAATTTACTTGTGATTAAGACATGTGTAGTGAAAAATGATAAATTAACCTGGATAATTGATTTAGGTGCCACTAATCATATCTATGTAGGATCTAAAGGCAACACTAGAGGGGGTGAATAGGGTTGACCACCAATTTTTAAAAAATAATTTTATCTTCAAACAATGCTCAAAAAAGTTAACCCATTAATTTGATTAAAGAAAATTTATGTAAGACAAAACTTAAATCATGCAAGCTTTGATAACTTCAAATTTAAAGACAATTTAATCAAGGATAAATTTAAATAACACACTAAAAATTAAATCATGCAATTAGGAAAGATTAAAAAATAACTAAGACAAGAAGCAAAAAATTGAAAACCAGAAATAAAAGAGAGAGGAAGAGAAAACACCGGGAATTATAGTGGTTCAAAAAATTGCCTACTCCCCTCTCCAAGACTCCTTCTTGGGTATTTCACTAAGTGATCCTCTTGTAGGTGAGGACCAAACTGACACACGACCCTCTTTTTCTTAGGCTAAAGAGAAACCCAAGATCCTTTTTACTGGTTCAGAATCAAACCAATTTTTTTTCTCACAACCCAAGATGTATCCAAACTTTAATACAATTCCCAAAATTAAAAGAAAACCTCACAATATTACCTCTTGAAGGCTAAATATACAAGTTGAGCATTAAAAAAACTCACAAAAATAACTCTTGGCCAATTTAGGAGCAAAGAGGACAAGAATTTGAGAGGAGAGAGAATTGAGAGCTTAAGATTTGATAGCTTTTGGTGTGTCAATGAAGAGTAAAATCAAATCGAATTTATAGGCGAGGGGGATAAATTTTGGTCATTGGATGTGATTGCAAATGAAGGGTGGAGATTGAATGAAAATAGAAAAGGAAAGGATTTAAAAGGGAATTTTGAACGAATGGAATTATTGAGATTTAGAGAATAAAAAGGATTTGAAGGATGAAAATTTAGGAAGGAAATCAAATTTGAAAAGGCTGAAATTTGGTGAGAATTTGGAGAAAATTGGATCAGGAAATTAAAGAAAAATAAGAGAATAAAAAATGAAAATAAAAAATAGATGAATGATATGAGGACCACGCGCACAGGGGAGGAGATTGAGCGTCACGTGCCGCATTCTGTGAAGAAACCGCAGGCACGTGCGGCGCACGCGCGTGAAGTTGGGTGACCGCCACTTGTCATTATCTCATTCGTCCACGGTCGCCACGTTACTGCCACATCATGTGCCACGTTAGCAAAAGTGACCGGTTGGAGTGTCACGTCATCCGCCACATCATCAATATTGACTGTTTGTGTGCCACATCATCTGCCACATTGGATGCCACGTTAGCAATGTGCCACGTGTCACTACCACGTTGGATTTCCTCTCCAATTTTCTTTTGCTAATAACTTTCTCGTTTGAACTCCGATTTGAGCGATTCAAATTGCGTTGGAATCGTCTTTCCGAGCTCTACAAGATAGTGATTCTGAAACACTGAAAATGTTAGTACAAAAATCTGAGTTTGTTATTATCAAAATACTTGGTTTGATTGAAGCCCTAAAGCTAACAATCTCTCCCTTTTTGATGATGACAAACCACCATAATACTAAAAATACTTCTCCCCCTTTTGTTATCAACAAAAAGATATACAAGTGATTTTTCTCCCCCTTAATCATACAAATAATGCTCCCCCTCAATAAATTATAACACATAAATTCATAGAAATATGAATAATGCTCCCCCTATCAAACATAATTAGGCAATTCTAATAATACCAAGTGCAAGTCTATTTTTACAAAAGGCATCTTCATTTAATGCCTTTGTAAGAATATCTGCTACCTGGTTCTCAGTATTAATATAATTAATGACAATATTCTTATTTTGCACATGCTCTCGAAGAAAATGATGTCTAATATCTATATGCTTTGTTATAGAATGTTGAATGGGATTTTTAGTTAAATTAATTGAACTAGTATTATCACAAAAGATTGGTACTTGTTCAAAACTTAAAACAAAATCACGCAGTTTGTTTCATCCATAAAACTTGAGAACAACAACTAGCAATAGCAATATATTCAGCCTTAGTGGTAGATAATGCAACAGAATTTTGCTTTTTACTATACCAAAATACTAAAGAACTACCTGGAAAATGACATGTTTCACTAGTACTTTTTCTATCAGTTAGACTACCAGCAAAATCAGCATCAGAATATGCAATCAAATCTAAATATGAATTTTTAGGATACCATAAGCCTAAATCAACGGTACCAAGCAAATATTTAAAAATTCTTTTTACAGCATGAAAGTGCGATTCTTTAGGACATGATTGAAATCTAGCACACATGCATACACTAAACATAATATCAAGCCTGCTCGCAGTTAAGTAAAGCAAGGATCCGATCATACCTCTATAAGTTTTAATATCTACGTTTTTACCTTTTTCATCCTTATCAAGGTTTGTAGTGGTACTCATCGGGGTCTTTTCTACTTTTACATTATCGAACTTAAACCTTTTGAGTAGATCCCTTGTGTACTTTTCTTGATTTATGAAGATTCCATCTTCAAGTTGTTTAATTTGAAGCCCAAGGAAGAATTTAAGTTCTCCCATCATGCTCATTTCAAACTCACTATGCATACATTTAGAAAATTCTTCACAAAGAGAAGAGTTAGTAGCACCAAATATAATATCATCAACATAGATTTGCACAATAAAATATCATTATCTTTAATTTTGATAAAAAGAGTAGTATCAATAAGTCCCATTTTAAAATCATTTTCTAGCAAAAATTTACTCAAACGGTCATACCAAGCTCTAGGAGCTTGTTTAAGGCCATAAAGTGTTTTATTTATTTAAAAACATGATTTGGATTATCAAATCTTTCAAAACCAGGAGGTTGTTCAACATACACTTCCTCCATTATGAAACCATTTAAGAAAACACTTTTTACATCCATTTGAAATAAAGTAAAATTCTTATGAGATGCAAATGCAAGCAGCATGCGAATAGATTCCTATCTAGCAACAGGAGCAAAAGTTTCCTCATAATATATTCCTTCCTCTTGACTATAGTCTTGAGCAACTAGTCTAACTTTATTTCTAACAATATTACCAGATTCATCCATTTTATTTCTAAATATCCATTTAGTACCTATAACAGGATGATCACTAGGACGCGGGACTAGTTCCCACACATTATTTCTTTCAAATTGATTTAATTCTTCTTGCATAGCAATTAACCAGAACTCATCAGATTCAGCATCATTAAAAGACTTTGGTTCAATTTGAGACATGAAAGCAACATTATTGAAAGCATTTAAAGAAGAGCGAGTTCTTACCCCTTGAGATACATCACCTATTATTAACTCCTGAGGATGGTGAGTGGAGAATCTCCAATCTTGAGGGAGGAATTTTTCTGGCTCTTTTTGAGATTCATTTGATATTGCTTCCCTATCTTTAATACTAAAATCTTCAACAGGTATTTCTAATTCATCACTAGCAGAAACTTTATTAGTGGCAACATGTGTTTCATCAAAAACAACATTCATTGACTCTTCAAGTATATGAGTTCTTTTATTAAAAACTCTATATGCTTTACTACATGTAGAATATCCTAAGAATATGCCAATGTCCGTTTTTGACTCAAACTTTCCAAGTTTCCCTTTGTCTTTCAAAATAAAACATTTGCAACCAAAGACTTTGAAATAGCTAATATTTTGAGTTTTATTATTCAAAAGCTCATAAGGAGTTTTATCTAAAACAGGTCTAATTAAAATACGATTCATTACATAAGATGTAATATTAACAGCTTCAGCCCAAAAGATTTTGGTAAATCATATTCATTAAGCATGGAGGTAGCTAATTCTTGTAAAGATCGATTTTTTCTTTCTATAACACCATTTTGTGGAGGTGTTTTTGGAGAGGAAAAATCATGAGAAATTCCATTTTCTTCACAAAAATTTTCAAAAGAAGCATTTTCAAATTCTCCTCCATGATCACTTCTAATTTTCGAAATCATAAAACCTTTTTCATTTTGAATTCTTTTTGAAAAGATAATAAAAGATTTTAAAGCTTCATCCTTATGAGATAAAAATAAAACCCAAGTAAATCTCGAAAAATCATCAACTATAACAAACGCATAATGTTTTCCACTTAGACTTGCAACTCTAGTAGGTCCAAAAAGGTCCATATGTAACAATTGCAAAGGTCTAGAAGTAGAAACCATTCTCTTTGGTTTGAAAGAAGACTTAGTTTGTTTACCCATTTGACAAGCATCACAAACTTTATCTTTTTCAAAGTTTAATTTTGGAAGACCTATAACAAGGGATTTCTTAGAAATATTTGAAACTAAATGCATGCTAGCATGACCTAACCTTCTATGCCATAACCATGAATCTTCATGCAATGCAGATAAACATTTATTTTCTACTATAGGACAATCTAATAGATCAATAGTATAAACATTTTTATCTCTATTTCCTACAAACAGAACTTTTCCATCACATGCATTTTCTATTGTACAATTTTTATCACTAAAAATTACTCTATATCCTTTATCAAATAATTGACTAATATTTAATAAATCATGCTTTAAACCATCAATCAACAAAACATTTTCAATAATAAAATTCGAACTGTTACTAATATTACCTTTGCCAACAATCTTACCCTTTTTATTGTCACCGAAGGTAACGTATCCTCTATCTTTCTTCTCTAGGTATGTGAATTTTGTGTGGTCCCCAGTCATATATTTTGAACATCCACTGTCCAAGTACCACTTATTATTTATGGATCTCAAACATACCTGAGAGAATTAATTCTCAAGATGTAACCTTAGGTACTCAAATTTGTTTGGGTCCTTGGGGGTTAGCTAACAAAAATTTAGGAATCCATCTCTTTTCATTCATAATATTGATTTTTCTTAAATTGCATGCATAAGCTTTATGACCATGTTTTCCACATGCATGACAAATAATAGAACCTTCTTTGACAAAGTAGATTGTAAATTTCTTTTTGTTTTTGGTGAGGTTTATAACCTAAGCCACTTTTATCAAATATGCATTGTTGCTTATCCATCATGATATCTAAATTCTTTTTCCCATTTGTAAACTTTAAAAGAGTAGCTGAAATATCTTCATTTTTATTTTCTAATAATTTATACTCTTCTTTTAAAGCATGCAAATTTGATTTAGATAAATCTAGATCTTTTCCTAATGTCTCATTTTTCTCGTTTAGATTATCTAGCTCAATTAATAAATTATTGTTTTCAAGAGCTAATTTAGCATTTTTCTTCCTAAGAGACATATATTTGCAATCTAGTTTTTCAAATTCAATTTTAACTTCATTATATGCATCAATGAGCTCATTAAAAGTAAGGTTTTCAGGACTTACCTCATCATCGTCGTCGTCGTCGTCTCCAAAAGCCATAATGCACAGATTTGCTACTTCTTCTTCGCTTTCAGATTCACTTTCATCGTTTTCGTCCCAAGTAGCTTTCATGGCCTTCCTATTCTTCTTTGAAATGGATTTTCTTTGAGGACAGTCCCACTTCACGTGTTCGGACTTTTTGAATTCATAACAGGTGATTGTATCTCTGATGCTCTTTTCTCCTTTGCCTTCTTGATTGTTGACTTTCTTTGAGAAGTTTCTTTACCTAAAATGCTTTTTGAACTTCTTGGTCAAGTAAGCGAACTCCTCATCATTTAGTTCAGCTTCAGTTTCAGAGTCTTCTTGAACTTGAGTGGACTTTAATACTAGGCTCTTCTTCTTTTTGACATCTTCTTCCACATTGGCCTTCATGATTATTTCATGTGTCATGAGAGATCCAACGAGCTCCTCCAGTGGAAGTTTTGAGAGGTCTTTTGCTTCTTGGATTGTCGTCACCTTAGCTTCCCAACTCTTAGGCAATGATCTAAGAATTTTTCTCACATTTTCAGAGGTGGTATAAGATTTTCCTAATCCCTTCAAAGCATTAACAATATTCGTGAACCTAGTAAACATTTCAAATATAGTTTCATTTGCATCCATTTTAAACAATTCATAATTATGAACTAACATGTTAATCTTTGACTCTTTAACATGATTAGTTCCTTTATAAGTTACTTCAAGCATATCTCAAATTTCTTTAGCAGAATTACATGCAGAGACTCGATTAAACTCATCAGGACATAAAGCACAAAACAGACAGTTCATGGCTTTAGCATTAATAGAAATCTTCTTTTTCTCTTCATCATTAAACTCTTTTTCTTCCTTATGAATATCTTTATTATCAACTATCTTAGTAGGAATTAAAGGACAATTAAAAATAATTTTCCATAGATTATAGTCAATAGAAATCAAATAAATTCTCATCCTAGTTTTCCACCATGCACAATTATTTCCATCAAACAAAGGTGGCCTAGTGGTAGAAAGTTTGTTGGAAGCAAGTAAGTTTAGTGTCGTAGAAGTCATGATTTAATTTTCTGAAACCATACAATTTATTTATATTAGTAATTTATACATTAACCCATTTGCAAAAAAAAAAAAATCAAAATTAGCAAAATAATCTAATGTGCCTTAAGTGATATCTATTTTGCAATGATGTTTCAATGAGATGAGACAAAAGTCACCGTAAGGTGATCAGATGCTCCTTCACTGAAATGAGACTATCTCAACCGATTGACAGAATAACTCCTTGTTATTGCAACTATCAGTCACCATTGTTCGGTTCAGAAATTATTAAACTCGCTTAACATTTTTTTTGTAAGTGTAACCTCTCATTTTAGATTCTAGAGTTTCGTCCCAATGAGCCAACTATAGGGAAAAACTGATTGGGGCAAAAACTAAAATAACTCTACCCATTTCTAGAGTTTGAGGTAAAGAATCATGCAAATGCTATCCGTAAGGAGACACAAGCAAATGTGCCTCGAAGCCGAGCCTAAAACTTTACTACAAACTAATGAGAGAGATCGTGGGATGTGTTGACACACATCCTGCTCTCACTTACTATAAACACTCTCTCCATTCACCTTGATATTAACCTATACAAACACCATCTGTAGGGGGACACAAGCAAAGGTGCCTCGATGTTGAGTATAGATCTCACAGTATGAACTTTTAGGGAGAAACGTGAAAAAGGTAAAATGAAGTACCATATACCTCTTTTTCCTCCCACTGAGTATTTTACCTAGGGTTATTTAACTTAGAAAAATTCGGATACTGATCTTAATTAAGTGATTATTTAATTTGCCCAAAAGTAACTCTTACTTTGGATGGTTAAACAACTTTAATTAATGTTCAATAAACATTTTAATAGACCTCAATCAATTATTGCATGCTTGTAGCAAATCTATCTAATTCAACTTTCTAAGTAAGTTATCAGGTAGGGGTGTTACGTTTCCGTCAACTTAAATACCCTAGTCTAGATAGAACTAGCCTTAGACAAAAGATCCCTTACAAATACATTTTCTATAAATTTAATCTTTTAATTAAGTGCCAATTTAATCCTATTAAACTAATTAAAAGATTAAACTTAATTTCTAATTTATTAGAAAAGTGATCTTATGTGTGAATCATATTTTAAAACTATTTTAAAAAATGATTTTAACCTAAGGTTTTCATGTAATTCTGAATTATTGATTTTAATTTTTAATTTCATTTAATTATAACTTTTACAAAATAAATAAAATAAATTAAAACCATACAATTTCATTCATTGACACACTTAGTATAATTATAACAATTATAAATTACCTAAAGTAGTGTCATGCGTTATGCAATTCCATTTCATTACTAACCATAACACTTATATAATAAAATAATGATTTATTTAATAACATACATCCATACATCCGTTCAACTATATATTATAACAATTATAATATAAAAT
Source organism: Benincasa hispida (assembly GCF_027475165.1). Taxonomy (NCBI): domain Eukaryota; kingdom Viridiplantae; phylum Streptophyta; class Magnoliopsida; order Cucurbitales; family Cucurbitaceae; genus Benincasa; species Benincasa hispida. Next base: position 50,336 of record NW_028326941.1, read on the forward strand.
GATGTATGGCTATGTATATTAATGCATGCAAACATATACTATAACATTTATATTATATGATGCATGAGCATGCTATAAAAATTAAATTATGCAACTATATATTATAACATTTATAATATAAATGATGCATGAATAATGCATGAATAATGCATAATCTATGGTGGGATTTTCACTATATGCCATACATTATGATATATAGAAAATTAAAAATAAATCATACATCAAATGCATAATTTAAAAACAATTTTTGAACCAGGATTGGACTCCTAAACAATTAATTAAATTAATATAACAATTCTATTAATTTAATTAATAAAAAATAACTATCTATTGCAGCAATAATGATCAATCGGTTCAAAACAAGCGAATCGGATCTTGAACCACACGAATGAATCACCCAGCATCCAAACCGGCCAAGAATTGCTCAAGCCAACTGAACTGGACATGAACTAGCCAAGTAACAAACCAAACTGCACGTGAACTGGTTTGTTCTTTCTGTCTCGCAACATTGCATTGATGTGACCTAGCGTTGCAACGCTACGGATAGAACACTCTGTTCACCTAATCGCAGTATTGCAACGCTACTGTAAAGTAGCCACTATACAGTTGTGATCTCCTTAGTTTCTCCTCCATTTTTTGTCTCATCTTCTCTAGATTTTCATCGGAATAGTCACGAATGACGCAATACAGACTCTGTAACATAAAATATGCCCAAAACACGGGCCCTTACAAATCATATTTGCAAAAATAAAGGTTGTAAAGACTAATATCCAATCTGAAAATTATCCAAAATTGTAAACCAAACATTCCATACATTCATCAATCATGAATTAAATACAAAATGCAAAAGCCCACCAATTCTATAAATCCAATTCACATAATTAATATTTAAATCATATTCAAATATTTATTTCCTCTCAAATAAACTTTATATTATAATGTATCATATACATTATAGTAATTATATCATATATAATTAAATTAAATTAATTATATCACATATAATTAATTTTCTCAATTAATTTAAACATTTCAAATTAATCCAAAATTGATTCTCATTTAATCCATATTCAGCTACAGAGGGGACCTCATAGACCTATAGCTAGAAGCTCCAATGGTACTTGAATAATTAAAATTATTCAACATCCATTAACTGTCGGGCACTCCACTAAAGACTGACAGTTGCACTCTTCACATTACAGATATATTTCTGTGTCTATTGGATATAACCAATCAATAGTGCAATGACCCTTTACAAATTGCTCGTAAGTACAGGTAGACCAAAATTATCATTTTTTCCAGTAGTTACATCTAACTCTTTAAGTACCACTGATCTCTCTAATGAACAATAAGTCATAGTCCAACTATGACTAAACCCCTCTCGGACCAGGAGAAGGTGTGACGCCACATTGTTCAAGTCCCGAAGTTAGCCCTTAAGGAAGCAATTTATCTACTTACCCCGACCTCGGGGAAAGAGTGAATTCTGTTTTCTATAGTTTTTATTCTCAGCACCCCAATAAGACAAATCCCCAAAATGGTAGGCTTATTAAATTGACGATCTAGCCACTCTCACCCATACAAATCAAACGACCGCCTTCATAAGTAACTCATTCAAGATTAAGGTCATGTCACCTATGGTCATCCTGGTGAAATGTAAGTCTCAATTATGAATGGCGTTATATAATGAGACTAGTCATTTTATGGTCCAGTCTTATACAAACTCCTTTGTATAGAAGATCTCGTTCACATGTCTCTGCATGAATGATCAGTATCAGATCATTTGTAGCACTTTAGAACAATTGTAACATCTACAAAATGAGTCGTATTCGTAGTGTCACCAGGATAAGGTAACCAGTTTTATCCATCTACTATAGACCATTTAGGTTATCACTTAAACACGATCCACCTGTATGTCTCTACATACATATTTAAGCTACATATGATAACCTTGGATGTTAGTTTATTGGTTTGTGGGTTTAATGCTACTAAATATCAAATAAAACATCTCATATTTTATTAAATAAATAAAATGTTTGTACAATACAATTACAAACTACAGGATCCTATGAGATTTAGGACATCTACCCCAACAGACCAACACTAGCAGTCAACTTCGATGATCATCTCGAGCGACCAATTTCAACCACCAAATCCGTCGCTCATCACTCCAACTACTAAATCTAACAATCAACTTGATTGATCATATACTAAAAATACAACAATAAAAAAATAAAAAAAAAAACTTAGTTGGCAAAAGTATTTTTAAATACAAATTTGAAATTTTTAGTTTATAGTATTTAATAATTGCCTTTTATACCAATTTGATATCGAAAGATTTTCTAAGGATGATCAGGTCATCCTTATAAACCTATTGTCACATCCATTCATCAGACTGAGTGCTTCTTAACAGTTCCACCATAGTTCAGGAAGACGTTTCGTTTGCGTCTACTTGGTAGAACTAACGACTACCTTTACATTTTAATGAACAATTTTTTTTATATACATGAAATCAGATCATTGTTGGTCAACGTTAATATATATATATATATATATATAAGAACATGTAAATGGACCCTTGATGAACTCTATTTTTTTGTGCATGTTCAACTCATACGTTTCCCGACCATTAAAATATGTTGTAAAGTTGTTCATTATATAAATATTAATATTTTATTGAGTTCGTATCTCAAATGAAAGTTAAGAATTTGAGAAAGTAGATATGTTAGTTGAAATGGTGAAAAAAATGTTAAGCCAAAAAAAAAAAAAACAAAAAAAACAAAAAAAAAGTAATTAAAAAAAGAAAATCATGCTTTTTTTAAGTACAATAAGCTATACCAAATATCCATAACTCAATCAAACTCAACTTTGCACCTCAAACATAGACTTCCTCAACAACTCAACTCAACTCTAAATCTTAAACACAAAAAAGTTTGCCAACCCAGCTCAACTCTACCCTCTGAATACAAACAATTATTACAAACTCAACTCAACTCAACTATGTGTGTCAAACACACCCTAATTATCTTTAAAAAAAAAAGGTTCACTAGTGAAATCTTCGATACAAATTCTCATGGCATTAAATTTTCATCGACAGATCAATATTTCCATTATATCATAAAAAATTCATGAACCATGAAGTAAATAAGTAACAAAATGTCACTAATGTGAATAAAATATAAATAATAAACATTTTCACTTGTCTAAAAAAGCATAGAATATTTAGTAATAATATAGCATTTTCTTAATTTTTTGTTTGTATACTTTTCTATTTTTCCAAAAATATTCATCGACATCGATATTTTGTCAAGAACTTTATCCTATCAAATCGACCTTTTAAACCATGCAAATATAATTCTTGTAAAAGAAAATCAAACTAACCACAATTAGATTACTATTCAATAGCCAAAAAGAGATTAATTCTTGTACTATTAACCTGAAAATAAAAAATTCGTTCCCACCCACATGTTGTAAAATAAAAATAAAAAATAAAAATCCAAGTCAATGAATAAATTTGACCGTCATGATTTTTGGTAACCTTGAGATATTCCAATATTCTAATTGGAACATAATCTTTTCAATTTCAATCTTGGCATAAAATACATAAATGAATTAATTTATATATATATAAAAGATCCTCCCATGGAGCTGACATGAGATTTTAGGATTCGAGACAATTTTTTCTGCCTTTTGCCCCCCTAAATTATTGCATGTTCGTACTAAAATATCTTTTTCCCATAAGAGGAGAAGGTAGTGAAAAGGATGTCCCAACAATTTCCTTTTATTTAAAAAAAAAAAAAAAACTATTTTCTTTTTTCAAATAAATTTCTTTTTAGTAAAATTACAACTCATTTTTTTTTCTTTTTTAAAATCTATTTTACGTAGAACTTTGTAAATTAAAAATGGATTTGAGAAAAAAAGTTGGGTTCTAGCTAAACTAATAACAAAGCTAGATAAAAGAATCAGAAAATTGTTAAATTATACAAAATATCGGTTAAAATAGCGGTATAATTAAATTTACCAATAGTCCATTAGCTTAAGCTTTTGTGGATGTTTTACAATATCCTTAAATTTTGAGTAAGTTGTTTCCAGATTTTGAAAAAATTTCGGACACTTTTGATAATCATTTGGTTTTTAAAAATTAAATTGTTTAATTTCTATGTTTTGTATAGACTTTCTAACAAATTTTCAAATATGAAGTCGAATTTTAAAAACTAGAAAAAATAGTTTCCAAAAATTTGTTATTGATTTTACAATTTAGCTAGAAGTTCAAGTGTTTGTTTAAGAAAAGTAAAAATTATAATGGAAAATTTGAGAAGGAACAAATTTATATTTAAGAAACTAAAAATCACATGCATCCATAGACTTTTCGTAATTTCTTTAAAAAATATTATTAGCATATGAAATTAATCTTAAAAAAATATCCTTTTTAAGTAAAGTAAAAAAGAAAAATTAACGTGACAACGGATGGGTAAAAAGTAGAAGATATAATTGTTGTTGTTATTGTTATTATCATCATTATTTTAGTATTACTCATTATTTAGAATTATATGAAATATTAAGAATATTCTAACCATTCATTTCATTATAAAAAGATATCGTTAAAATTGTAATGAATTTTTTATTTACTATTAAATAATGTCACATGTATCCTCCAATTTTTTCACTTCTTAGTTATCGCATCCGCTTGCATCTTATTTTAACCTAAAAAAAAATAATGCTCGAAAGGTATTTTTCGAAACAAATTTTAGAGTTTAAAGATAAAAATTAAACTTTTCAAAATGATAAGCATAGTTGAAGCTTAAGGTCATTCTATATGATTTGACATTAGAAAAACTATTCAACATGTCACACATATAGTTTTATACACTTAAATTAACATAAATATTTCAAAATTTGTATCCATTGAAAAATAGATAGATCGTCAAATCTTTGTCAAATAGTTATCAATACTATGATAATAAATTTTTGTAGACATGCCAATATTTCTATATTTTTGGGTATCGATATAAAAGATGAATTCGCTATTTTCATGATATGATTAAAAAATCGAAATAGAAAAATGAAAAGCAACAAAATGTACAAATATATAAATATAATATAGATATAATATTGTAAATTTTGTATTTATTAATTTGAAATTTTTGTCAAATACTTTTTTATAATTTTTCCCTTGGCGGCTCATTCAATAATTTAATTTTTCCCCCAAAACTATAAGACAAATAATAAAAAAGAAAGATTACATTCCTTAGAGAATATTTAATTTAATTAATTGTTAAATAAAAACAGTTAAAGAAGGTTCAGTGTCATGGAGGCACAAAAAGAAAGACTTGGTTAATGAAAGTCTTCCTTTATTCTTAAGGTAAAGGCCCGCCCAATTGTGGAATCATTTCCCTTCATTCTCCATTTTCGTTTTTGGGTTTCCCCACTGCTATTTTGCAGTATAGTGTTGTGTACTGCTTCTTCTTCCTCTTTTTTATGAATCAATCTACTTGGTATTCACCCTAACTTTTCCCCCCATTGTTGATAATAGATGGATTGTTGAAGTGTTTCTTTTTTTCTTTTTTTTTTTTGGGGGTTAATATAAAGCTAATCTTCTTTGTCTTTGTGTTTCTTCATCTGGGTTGTTTTCTGATCTTGTTTTTTTTCTTGTTTTATCGTTCCCCTGTTCTGTCTGTGGATGTAGCAATATATGCCCTTCTTGTATCTCTGTAGGTTCTTACTGTTTCAGGGGTTGTTTATGATCTGGGGTTGTTTCTTCTCTTCAAATTTTAGTTTTCGCTTTGTGGGTGATCTTCTATTTGATTAAAATCTTGTGTTTATGATGGGGGAAGGAACAGAGTTTGTTTGGCTGTAATGTGTTCAAGAGGAACACCTGAGGAAAATGGAAGTGAGTGATGAGCAGAGCACTATTCTTGTACAGCAGGCAACACCTTTGAAGAAACTCTTCTTTTTAGTTTCTTGAGTTGTTGAAGCCATTTTTGTCTTTGAAGAAACCTGATCTTTTTTTTACATTTATTCCCAGTTTTTCTTCACTTAGGATAGGATTGGAATTGAGCTTGAAAATGTGTTTCTTAAAAACTCTTACACTGATGTTCCCACACATTTTCTTGGTCATATATAAGTTAGCATTATTGTGCATTCGTGCTCTTCTCCAAATGAGTATAATGTGATATAGCTTTCTTTTTGAATTGACAACTGGTTGATCCTCTATATCTTGAATGTGTCAACATTTTCAATTTGATCAAGATGATAATGTGTTTGCATTTGGAATGGAGTAGTATAAACCTTTGGAGAAAGGACTAAATATTTATCTTCTCATTGGATTGTTAGAGTCGTTCTTTTAAACTATTTACTGACTTCTTTATCTTGAGGCTTGATTTTTTGAGTTCAACAAGATGTGGGGTGGGGGATTTGAACCTCTGGCCTCTTAATCAAGGGTGCATACATTATGTCAGTAACTATACCCATGTTGCTTATTTTTAGACTCAATGATACGCATTATAATCAATTTGTTTGGTATGACAGGAAAAAAGAAGTTTGGAGTTGATTCTCTTTGGATTGAATGGGTAAAACAATTCAGCTTTTTGGATTCCCTTCTGGTGTATTACAAGAATCAGTTAAGACGTTTGTAGAGAGATTTACAGGCAAAGGAACTATTGATGCCATAAATACAAAACGTTCGAAGGGAAGAGGAAGACGAATGTATGCTATCATCCAGTTTACTGATGAAGAAGGTGCTAAGTCAATTATATCTAAGGCTACTGAAGGCCTTTTCTATGGTACTTCTTATCTGAAGGCAAGGGAGTGGAAACATGATATTCTACCAGATCCACCAGTATTTGAATACAACTTCAAAGGTCTAAGACTCCATCTTGGCTGTCAGATATCAAAGGAGAGTTTTTCCATGTTATGGACAGAGTCAAATGTTTCTGTGGATTTTGGGTTTGAGCAGCGTAAACTTTATTTCTTCATATCCTATCCTCATGTTGACTACATGCTCGTACTGCGCTACGAGAACATTTGGCAGGTTGAGCTACACAAGCCACAAGGCCAATCTGTAGATTATCTTCTGATTCAGGTTCATCCATTAACTTTGAACATTGTTATGTCATTGGTGTACTGGTTTCTTTTCTCTGCACCATTGGGAAATATCATGGATTTATCCAAGCACATTTACCAAAAAATTTCACTTATGTAATGGCTGTATTATTCTCTAATTAGAGGGATTCATTGGTTGACTCATACGCATTTTCATAGACTTGATTTCCATACAGGATAGTGGGTGGCTATAAAAGGATAACTGGAAAGTGGAATCTAGTACACCACCAAATTCATTAAACATACCTTAGTTGCTGAGAGAGTATATATATAGACTGAACACTTTTTGGGACAAAAGAATTAAGTGAATTTATTGATACCTTCAATGCAAAAAAGAAAAGAGAAACGGTTGAGATTTTTCTCAAAAGATGGTGAAAGGGATAATGGAAGTTGGCTGTAGATAAAATCTAGTGCTTCCATTGGGTCATGGAAGCTATAATTTTATTAAGAAAGTGCTTCTTTAACCTGGCCTTAGTTGTTTAATTTTATCATCCATTTTTGCTCCAACTTGATAGCTTGAAAACTATGTGTAGGATCTGTGTCTAATCAGATTTTGAGCCCCATAAGTTTAATTTTCTTTAGTAATTTCAATCTGACAGGATATGCTTTCTTTGAACGGAGCTAAAAGAGGTATCTAGATATGAATTTTTTACAAGCTAAGGGGATGTTTGGGGCACCGAGTTGAGTTATGAAGTTTGCAATAGTATGTTGGAGTTAGGAAGTCTGAATTTACAATGTAGAGTTGTAAGATGAAGTTCCTCGATAAATGTGCAAACTTTAATAGTGTTTACTATTGAAGTTGAGCTGTTTAACATCAACTTATGAAGCTGTGGGTCAAATATCCCCTAAATATATACAGAATTGAGCTCAGCACTTTTCTATATTTCTGTACTTCAGGATAAGATTATGAGGACAGGTAATCCATGCAAGTGAACATATATTTTTTAAAAACAAATTATGCTGTCTTCATTTTGATGTTGAGATAAGCAAGTCAAAGTTTTATAGCAAAGAATATGAGAATAGCTTAGATTATTTGCCCGTGTAAATTTTATATCGTGTATAATTCAAACTTTAACATGTTTGTATTATTAGTTATTTGGTGCTCCACGGATTTATGAGAGAGATGCAATATCTTTGGGACACATTATTGGTGACCCTTTCTTAAACTTTTCCATGGAAGTTGACACCCAATGGTTTCGAGCAACTGATTTCACTCCATCATGCTGCATTGGACAATCTGCAGCTATATGCTTGGAGATTCCTTACGGTCGCCAGCTCCCTAATTTTCATGATAAATTTGCTTACTTCAAAGAATTCAACGGTAAATTTTCATTGGTCAGTGGTTCTACTTATTCCTCCAATGTAAACTTGGTACCTGTAGTTAGACCTCCTCTAACTATCAACTTGCCTTATGCAATTTTGTTTAAGATAAATTTGTTGGTACAACAAGGTTGCCTTCCAGGCCCAGCTCTTGATATTAATTTCTATCAGATGGTAGATCCTCGGATATACAATATTGCCTTCATAGATCATGCTTTGAAGAAACTTCTTCACTTGAAAGAGTGTTGCTATAACCCATCAAAATGGTTAGATGAGGAGTACAGAAAGTACTTCAAATCAAAGAATCCCCCCCAGCCACCTATTTTGTCCTTAAGTGAAGGGTTAGTCTATGTACACAGGGTTCAAGTGACACCTTGCAAAGTTTACTTTTGTGGTCCGGAGGTTAATGTTTCAAATCGCGTATTACGCCGTTACCCTGACTACCTTGACAACTTTTTGCGTGTTTCATTTGTCGACGAGGAATTGGATAAAATGTATTCAACTGAGTTGTCTCCACGAGCATCCTCTTCTTTGGAGGACGGAAAGACGAAAATCTTTAAACGGATCCTTTCAGTTCTAAGAGATGGCATTACAATTGGTGATAAGAAGTTCGAGTTTCTAGCTTATTCATCTAGCCAATTACGGGAAAATGCTGCATGGATGTTTGCTCCAAGGGATGGACTTACTGCAGCTAGAATAAGGAGATGGATGGGAGATTTTCATTGTATACGAAATGTAGCCAAGTATGCTGCTAGACTAGGCCAATCCTTTGGTTCATCCACGGAAACTTTAAGTGTGAGTAGACGTGAAGTTAACCTTATTCCCGATATCGAAGTTGAATCAGGTGGTGGTGTCAATTATGTCTTCTCTGATGGGATTGGGAAAATATCAGTTAGTTTTGCTAAAAAAGTTGCTAAAAAATGTGGGATCAGGCATATGCCATCTGCTTTTCAGATTCGTTATGCTGGTTTTAAAGGTGTTATTTCTGTTGATCCTACCTCATCAGTAAAATTATCGCTCAGGAACAGCATGCTCAAGTATGAATCGACAGACACGAAGCTCGATGTTTTATCATGGAGTAAATATCATCCTTGTTTTCTAAATCGTCAGTTGATTACTCTTTTGTCTACACTTGGTGTTCAGGATCACGTGTTTGAGAGTAAACAAAGGGAATTGATTGATGAATTGGACACCATTTTTAGTGATCCAATGAAAGCTCAGCGTGCCCTTGAGCTAATGTCTCCAGGAGAGAATACCAAGATTCTTAAGGAAATGATGTTGTGTGGTTACAGACCTGATTCTGAGCCTTTCTTATGGATGATGTTGCACACATTCAGAGAATCAAAGTTGTTGGAATTGCGGAGGAAATCAAGGATCTTCATTCCAAATGGACGAGCAATGTTGGGATGTCTCGATGAAACAAGAAATTTGGAATATGGAGAGGTATTTGTGCAGTGTTCTGCACACCAACAGCTGCGTGATGATCACATAATCTTTAAGAGAAGAAAATCAAACCGGCATTTCATTGTAACCGGAACAGTAGTAGTGGCGAAAAACCCCTGCTTGCACCCAGGTGATGTGCGCGTTTTAACAGCCGTGGATGTACCAGCTCTGCATCACATGGTAGATTGTGTGGTTTTTCCACAAAAAGGATCAAGGTAAATGATCTAGTTTAACATCAAAATTTTCATCTCCGGTTCAATGAAATATATTTCTCCTTTTCAGCATTAGATAGATGTTTATACTTGACTTCATGAATTCTTGACCGTGTGGGCTAAGCACCTCTAATGTCATATCTGCTAGGAATTTTGCTGATCTTAGAAACTTTTTGTTTGACATGTCTTGAATCTGTTTAAGGAGGATGCCATATATAAATCCTCTAATCCTTACCTATATTTATTCTATGTATTTTGTACTCTATTCCTCCTCAAGTTAATATTCTTCTTGTCTCTTCAGGTAGCTAATACACCATTAGTCAACCACGTAAAACCGTGTTGTTTTCTTATTTGATTCTTTGCCTATTGACTATTTTTGTCATAACACTTATCTTGTTTGATTGTTTGCTTGTTGGTTGTTTTATGCCATAACACTTTTCTTTCTATGTAAGGCCTCATCCAAATGAATGCTCTGGAAGCGATTTAGATGGCGATATATACTTTGTGTGCTGGGACCCTGACTTGATTCCACCTCTACAAGTTGAACCAATGGATTATACCCCTGTACCTAGCAAATTACTAGATCATGATGTCACAATGGAGGTGTGTTTTACAAGTGAACTTTGGATTGTTGTTGTCAACAAGTATTTTGGAGGAAAAAGTTTTGATATGGTATAAATGTTGTTGTGATGCAGGAAGTTCAGGAGTATTTTGCAAATTATATGGTCAATGACAGTTTAGGAATCATTGCCAATGCTCATACAGCATTTGCAGATAAGGAGCCAGAGAAAGCAATGAGCAATCCTTGTATAGAGCTTGCAAAACTATTCTCAATTGCGGTAGACTTTCCAAAAACTGGTATCCCTGCTTTAATACCTGCTAATCTAAGAGTACAAGAATATCCTGATTTCATGGATAAAGCTGACAAAGTAACATACGAGTCAAAGAACGTATTGGGAAAACTATTCAGAATGTTGGATAACATTGGTCCAAACATTAAGAATATCAGGTCCTTTGCCTATACTCCGGATGTGGCTCGGGAAGCTTATGACCCTGACATGGAAGTTGAAGGTTTCGAAGAGTATCTCGACGATGCGATTTATCACAAGAACAACTATGACATGAGGTTGGGAAATTTGATGCACTATTATAAGATCAAAACCGAGGCTGAACTGATCAGTGGCGGTAGTTTGACATCATCACTATCTTTTACCAAGAAAAATGAAGCGGAATCGATCACCATGGCTGTTAAGTCGCTGCGAAAGGAGGCGAGGGGCTGGTTCAATGAGAATGCTGACTTACATTATGGACATGATACTAATGTGTATGCAAGAGCTTCAGCATGGTATTTTGTTACATATCATCACACCTACTGGGGTTGGTCTGATGGCAGAAAGAATCATGGCCATTTTCTTAGCTTCCCATGGTGTATTTATGATAAACTCATCCGTATCAAGAACCGCAAAACTAATTCTAGAGCTCGCTATTGATAAAACGTCTAAAAAAGTACACAGGGGGCGCCATCCGATTTGGTTCATCTAATTATGAGTTCTGAAGTTTGAGTACAAATCTAGAAATTTAGCTGCCTTTTTCTTGTCCATGTTTCAGTAATTTTAGGACTCAGTGTTATCAGAAGCTATATATATATGAATTGGAGAAATCCATTCCTTTGGTTTCTCCAAGGAATGTACAGCGACATATGAGTGTTGAACAACAATCAACCTTGGTATAATAGTGGCACAGGGCTGGTTATTTTTTACTAATCACTTTTAGTCATCTAGCCTATTTGTGAACCTTTTATCTAATCTTTTATTTCATTAACTTTATGGAGCATCAAATGACTTAACATTGAATTTCTTTTTTCTACATTTGATTGTACTAGTATATACAACAAATTTGGTTATCCTATGAGATTGGAAAAAGTGCATGTAGGTTTGACCTGGATAATTTCCACACTAAGGATACCACAGTTAATAAAATCTAAGCCCAGGTATTGATTATGCAACTTTGACTATCAACTGCATACTAGATATCTACTACAAGTCAAGCATCTAGCAACAAATGTAAAGAAGGAGAGGTGTAGAAACAATCATATTGAAAGGTCAATCACCAAATAACCATGAGTAGATGTGATATTATAAGTTTTTTTTCTCTTAATTGAATTTGTAACTGATGACGAAAAATTAGTTATCAATTACTTGACGACTAAAATTAGGTGAACGCAATATGCGATGCATGTTCTTAATGTATGCGTTGATTATCATGCATTGGAATGAACTATTCATTAACGAATGTATGCGATGACCATGCGTTCCTATCACAAGTTTTCTTGCGCTCGCGTCAAGTATAACGTGAACGCAAGTTTCTCGGGTGATCTGAGGTCGAACTCAGGGACTTGTAACTAAATGCTATGCGGTAATGTGAATGCAACGGTTGAATAAAAGAATGGATGGGAGGTTTTAAACTAACACTACTCCTACTCCTAAGTAACAGACAAAGCAATGAGAAGTATGAATGAGAGGTAGAGACACGACAATTGTTGACGCAGAGTAAATGGATGGAAAATAGATAAAATGTGGAGATGTCTTCATCGCAACCCTTAAGAGTGACCACAAGGGAACCTCAGCCAACGCAAGCTATGCGATCATGCTATACACACTAAAAGCCTAAATCTAGGACGTATGCGATGTGTATGCAAAAAGGTTGAGATGACCGCATACAGCCACCATATCCTACTTCCTGGACGCAGCCATTGTCCTCTCCGTAGGGCGCATACGCTGTGTAATAGCAAACGGAGCTTATTCCTAAGTCTCCATTCTTGCTTATGCAAACCTAATCTAGCTCTCTCGAGCATCGATTCTAACCTAGCTCTCTCAAGTCTTAGGTTCTTTCTTTAGAATCTCTCTCAAGTAGCTCTAAAGGTGTGAAGGACGCATACATAAGACAAAGTAACAACATAAACTTAGCTAACGCAAGATTATTCCTATCTCTAGTGAACAATAGCTTACATTGCTTAATGCGACCAACCACTTACCCTCTCGGGCAGTTAGTTGTTGCTGACTTTACTCGTAGACAAGCGTTGCGTCTGCCTATAGACAGGCGTTGCTATAGCTTCACACCAAGAAAATAAGGTTTTCTCACATACTCACACAACGCACACCTCCCGGTGATTTGCTACATATTTCATATCTCTATCCACAAGACTAAGTATGCGATACTCTAGCAATCTCACTAAGTGATGCAATGAAAGTTAAGGAGGCTAAGTAAAGAAAGATGGAGATGAAATCGAAGGAAACATAGAAATGTATTGAACACATAATGTATTAATTCCTTAATAACAAAATGTAATACAATACAATACAATATAAGAAAATGAGAGAAAATGAAATGACTAGCTGGAAGCAATGTCTTACTTCCAGCGAATGTGTGTCAAGGCTGCCGGTGGTGCCATAGAATGGCGGTGGAGCTGACTCTCTCGAGATCCAACTCCAGCAAAGGCTCTGGTCATCACTCGGAATGGATGAAGGAGATGAAGTACTCTCAAGCTTCTTTCTCACGCATTAGTTTGGATCACAAGGATCCGCCCTAAGGCGAACCTCGGGCGAAAACCTTGGATAAGTTGAAATTCTGCTCACCGGCTTCTATTTATAGAGTTCGATCACCGACAGCATTAATGGACTGCTCTGATTCTGACATTCGCGGTGCGTTAGTCCTTTTCTGAATCTCTACTACTAACAGCGTGGTAGGTGAAATGTTACCATCATCTTTTGGTTTTCTCGAGATATGCGTTGATGCATTCATTCCACCAACCTTGCGTTGATCCCTCTAGTATGCGTTATCGTGTAGCCGCAATCGTGCAGTGACCGCATTTTCTTAATACCACAACTTCCACACGATGACTGCAATTGCTTGACGATCACAACTCCTATACGATGGACGCATGCGGCTGATTACCGCAACACCCATGCGTTGATCGAATGCGTTTGCCTTTGCAATGGAGAGTTTCTCCGCATGCGGTTGTCTATGCGGTAGTCCGGCTTCTGCGTTTGCATCTACTTCCTGTGTTAGCTACAAAAATAGACAGTTGAACGCATAGTAACGCATAATAATGGGTTAGCTGAGATTCTCAATGTTGAACGCCGCAAGCTCATTTTCTCATGAATTCCTAACATAATTGTCACATATTCTGCTTAACAGCCCTCATAATTCTAAATAAAAGACCTAAGATGACATGTATTTCTGCATGTCATCAGTAACCAATATTAGTAGATTCATTTAATGTGATTTTTCTAATCAAGCTAGAAGTTATCAAGATCTACGGCTACCATTCAAGGGGGGAATACACTAGTTACACTTATGTGTGGAATGGGTGCATTAGGAAAGGATGTTATGTAGACACAATCATGAAGTTGAAAGTACCGGAGATTATAATATAAAAAAGCTTCCTTGATGTAAGAAGGAGGAAGAAAGGGAGGCTAAACGATCGTTGGGAGGTGAGCTAAACGATCGTTGGAAAAAAGGCTAGACGATCGCTGTCAAATATCTAGAAGATCATTGGGAAAAAGGTAAATGATAGGACAAGCGTTTACATGATAGAGGTAAGCGTGTAGACAATAGGGTAGGAGACTGAATGATTGGGTTGAGAGTGTAGGCGACAAAAAGTACACGATAGGATGTAGACAGTCGGGTTGGAAGTGTACACGATGGAGAGTACACGATAGGATATAGACGATAGAGGAAATTTACTATACGATAGGTATAGAGCATAAACGATAGAGAGAATTGATTAAGACAATCGGCCTTCATGACCTGTATCACTCGTCATGTAGCGCTATTTATTAGCATATGAAAAGCCACATGACAAGTATCAATGGTCTACAATAACAACCATGAAAGAGAAAATACATAATTAACCATTAAATAGTGGAACCTGAAACTGAAGGAGAAAATGCAGAAAAATGAATGGAAAAATCTGTTATTTTCTTCAGTAACGTTACAATCATTTATCATCCCCCCACAAGCGAACTAGGAGCTGCCGTAACTATAAGCTTGGTTTTCAAACTAAGAAAGCGAGGACTTGGTAAGGCTTTTATCATGATGTCGACTAGTTGATCCTTAGAGGGAAGGAATCGAACTGAAAGCTGTTTGGAGGCAACCTTTTCTCTGAGAAAGTGAAGATCAATCTCAAGATGTTTTGTCCGGTTGTGAAGCACAGGATTGGCGGCCATGTAGGTGGCGCTGAGATTGTCACAAAGCAACAGGGGGGTGGAGATGTTATTGACACCAAGTTCAGTGAAAACTGATTGGATCCATAAAACCTCAGTGGCAGCATTGGACAAACCATGATATTCTAATTCGACACTGGATCGAGAGATGATCTTTTGCTTAGATGAGTTCCATGAAATAAGGCTTGAACCAAGGAAGACACAGAATCCACTCATGCTTTACCTGTCATCCGGGCAGCTGTCTCAATCGGCATTTGTGTAGCAAGTTAAGGCCAAAACAGGGGACTTGGTTAGAAGAATACCATGATTGGTCGTGCCTTTGAGGTACCGAAGGAGACATTTTTCTGCTTGAAAATGGGAAGTGGTTGAGGCGTGCATGAACTGACAGAGCTTATTGACACCGAAGCTAATGTCTAGTCTAGTCAGTGTACAATATTGGAGAGCACCAACTAGGCTTCTGTATTCAGAGGGGTTGTCCAACGATTGTCCATCGGTGAGGGACAGTGAGGCACCAACAGCCATTGGAGAGTGAATTGGCTTGCAGTCAATGAGTTGTACACGTTCAAGGAGATTATGAATGTACTTGGACTGAGACAAATGTAAGTGGTCTGAAGAGCGAAGCACCTAATGCCAAGGAAAAAAGATAGATCACCGAGATCTTTAAGTACAAACTGAGTGTTTAAGCAAGTAATGAAGTGCTGAATAGTTGTAGGGCTATTTCTAGTAACAATAATGTCATCAACATAGATAATAAAAATAATTAAAGTATGTGAGTTGTGGAAAATGAACATGGATGTATCAGACTTTGCATTAGAGAAACCCCATTGTATCAGACAGGTGCTGAGCTTGGAGAACCATGCGCGAGGACTTTGCTTGAGGACATATAATGCCTTGTGTAGCAGTAATACGTGATCAGGGTGTTTATCACTTATGAAACCAGATGGTTGTTTGATGTATACTTCCTCAGATAGATCGCCATTGAGGAAGGCATTGTGTATGTCAAGTTGTCGAATGATCCAGTTTTGAGACAGAGCAATTGACAGAACAAGCCGAATGGTAGTAGGCTTAACTACTAGACTGAAGGTCTCAAAGTAATCGATGCCATAGTCTTGGTTGAAGCCTTGAGCAACCAAACGAGCCTTGTAATGAGCAATCTCACCAGATGGAGTTTGTTTGAGTCTGAACACCCATTTGCTGCCAATAACTTTGCGATCCTGGGGCAAAGTTGTGAGAGACCATGTATTATTTATGATGAGGGCTTCATATTCCTTAAGCATTGCTTGTTTCTAGCTTGGTGAAGGAGAGCTTCCTTGTAGGATCGTGGTTATGTTTTATCCAAGTCAGTAACCTTGGATAGCCAAGCCTTTGGTTTGAAAATACCCATCTTGGACCGTGTAATCATGGGGTGGTTATTGGTTGTGAGGGGTAGGGATGGTGTTGGTTCTGAGATGGTAGGAAGGTTAGGGTGTGGGGAAACAGGGGGAGTTGGGACAATAGAGGTAAGTGGTAGTGAGGGAGAGGAAATAATAGGAGTTGGTGGATCGGTTGATGGTTCAGGTGATTGGGAAAGATGGGGAGGGGGTTGGTTGAGAGGTGTAGATGTAGGTATGGGTTGAGATGATAGAGGTGGTATAGAGGGAGGTAGGTGGAGGGAATGATGGTGATGAACATCGTTGCTGTCAGAATTGGCAGTGACCTGATGTAAGGGAGAAGGGCTGACTGGAATAGGAATGAAAAGGACTTGAGAGGAAAAATGTGAAGGAGAAGAGATTGATGGAGAGTTATCAAGGAAAGGGAAAGCAGTTTCATTGAAAATGACATGCCTAGAGACATAAATTCGACCGGTTGTGCGATGAAGGCAAAGATATCCTTTATGCAAGGAAGAGTAGCCTAAGAATACACACAGATGAGATCTATATTGGAGTTTATTGTCATTGAACGACTGAAGGAATGGGAAACAGGTGCAACCGAAGACTTTCAGCAGTTGGTAATCAGGAAGTTTGGAGTATAAGGTTTCATAGGGGGACTTATTTTCAAGGAGAGGTGTAGGTAGTCGATTGATAAGGTAGATGGCGGTATGGAAAGCGAAGGGCTAGAAGCTGTGTGGAACAGAGAAGTGAGCAAGCATGACTAGACCAACTTCAACGATATGCCTATTCTTTCGTTCGACAGTGCGTTTTGTTTGGGTGTGTAAGGACAAGATACACGCTGAATTATGCCAAGTTTGTCTAGTATAGAAGAGAGAGCTTTGAACTCCCCTCCTCCATCAGTTTGGATCGATTTAATAGTGATGGAAAACTGATTCGAAATCATAGCTTGAAACTTAAGAAAACAGGGTAGAACTTTAGATTTTGTTTTCATTGTATAGATCCAAGTGAACTGAGAGAAAACATCGATAAAAAGTAAGAAATATCTATTTCCATTTACTGAATTGATCGGGGAAGGACCCCATACATCGGCATACACCTAATCAAAGGGAGAGGGTGGACGAGAATTAGACACTTGAAAAGGTAAACGATGGCTCTTGGCCATTTGATAGTGTTCAAAAACTGATACATTTGACTTATTTTTGTACTTCAATTTGCATTTGGACAAGATAGAAACTGGAGAGGAGGGGTGTCCTAAACGACGGTGCCACAAACAAAAACCTGTGAGTGCTGAGATGAAGGTAGTTGGATGAGATGAGGAACTGAATGATCTTGTAGCCGATGGATTGACAGAAATCTTGTATAGGCCACGATCAAGTGTGCCCCGGAGGAGTGGACTCTTGGTTTGAAGGTCTTTCACAACAAATGAGTCATGGAAAAATTCAACATAAGCATTATTATCATGACATAAACGACCGATGCTAATTAGATTTTGAGATATTGAAGGTGTGTGAAGAACAGAGTGAAGGTGAATTGGAGTATGCGATTGAGATGAAAGAAAAGGGGAGGAATCAGTGTGAGAGATGGAAAGGGACTTACCGTTTCCTATGACAACTTGTTCACCACCACAATAAGGGACAGGTTGTTGGATGTTGGACAAGTCAGGGGTCATGTGATGAATGGCTCCGGAATCCATATACCAGCCTTCATCGAGGTGATTTTTGGTTGGAGCAGGGGGAGTAGTAATGTAGGATAGCGGCTGAGTTGGGGTTGGTGTTGCTTGGGAAATTGAGCTTGGGGATGTTGAATGGTTCTGTATTTTGGATTGTCAATATTATAGCAGGACAGTGATGTATGGCCAAACTTGTTACAGATTTGGCATTGTGGCCGATTGGAGGATTGGGATAGTTGATGGGTGGTTGGTCGTGGAGCTCGGGTGGGTGGTCTATGAGATGTATAATTTGTGGCAGTCACAGCAGAGAAAGGAGGGTTAGGGAAAATACTTGGAAGAGATGGAGAAGGTCAGAAAGATGACCTGGTAGTTTGTGGCTAGTGAGGACGTCGAGGTTGAAGTGAGAGCTGGGCGACATTGGCTTGCATCTGTTGGAGTTGGTCCATGGCAGACTGGGATTTTAGCTGACAATCATATATGATGAGGAGGCTGCAAACATCGACGATAGATGGGCGATCAGTTCTATTCTGAATGGAGGTCACAAACGGATTGTATTCAGTGCCAAGGCCTTCAAGAATGTATGCAAAGTAATCACGGTAAGACAGTGGTTCTCCGATAGCAAAAAAATTGTCGGCAATGTCTTTTATCTTAGCAAGGTATTGAGAAATGCCGATGCCATCCTTTCGTATCTTTTGAAGTTGAGAGTGCAAGCCCATTATCCAGGCTGTGGAAGAGGATTTATAGACCATTCGGAGTGCTTCCCAGATTTCCAGTGCGGATTCATATCCGATGATTTCTCCCATCTTATCTTCATTGAGAGAGGAGTAAAACCAGCTCCTGATTGTTCGATTGCACTTCTACCAATAGGAGAAATGGGGATTGAGTTGAGTTTGCTGAGGGTCGAGGTATTTTGGTGGCTAAGGATAGGTTCCGTCAATGAAGCTTTCAAGGGCATAGCCCATGATAAGGTTGAGAAGCTGATTCTTCTAGAGAAGGTAGTTCGAATCATTTAGCTTGATAGTGAGGGATTAGGACATGTGAGGGAAGTTTGCGACGGGGGATTGTGGGGAAGGGATTAATCGGTATCGGATTTTGAAAAGAATGATGGTTAGGGACATCGGCGTAGTGAGGGTGAAGAGGTGGTGGTGGAGGGCCATATTGGAGAGGGTAGAATGGATTTCGAGCAGAGGGAGGGGCTCGCTGAGTAGCGGGTGGGGTAAGTGATGGAGAAGATATTGATATGGTGGTCGAAGGTAGAACAGTTGAATGAATACTTGGGTTTGATGTCACTGGTAGGGTAGAGTTTTCTTAAGATGTTCCTAAGCTGGACGCCATGAGGAAGGGCAGGATGCTTTAGAGCTCTGATACCATGTAAGAAGGAGGAAGAAAGAGAGGCTAAACGATCGTTGTCAAAAACTAAGCGATCGTTGAGAGGTGAAGGCTAAACGATCATTGGGAAAAAGGCTAGATGATCGTTGAGAAAAAGGCTAGACAATCGTTGGAAAAAAGGTAAACGATAGGACAAGCGTCTACACGATAGAGGTAAGTGAGTAGAACATGGGGTAGGAGACTACACGATTGGGTTGAGCGTGTAGGCGACAGAAAGTACACGATAGGATGTAGACGATAGAGGAAATTTACTATACGATAGGTAGAGAGCATAAACGATAGAGAGAATTGATTAAGACGATCGGCCTTCACGATCTGTATCACTCGTCGTGTAGTGCTATTTATTAGCATATAAAAAGCCACATGGAAAAGTATCAATGGTCTACAATAACAGCCATGAAATTAGAGAAAATACATAATTAACCACTAAATAGTGGAACCTGAAGCTGAAGGAGAAAATGCCGAAAAATGAATGGAAAAATCTGTTATTTTCTTCAATAACGTTGCATTCATTTATCACTTGACTAATTGAAAGAAAGAAGAAGAAGAAGCTACACTAAACAAGTAGTAAATGGAAGGAGCAACCAGAGGAATAACTAAATCTAACTGCCTAATAAAATAGGTAAAAAAAAAATGTTATATTTATAAATATTTTGGTTCATTCTACTATATTGGAAAACAAGCCTAATTTATACTTGTTTTTTATTTTTTATTTAGGAAAATTTGGACTTGATGGACTCTTATATCATATAAATAACTTGAGGTTTTA
Source organism: Benincasa hispida (assembly GCF_027475165.1). NCBI lineage: Eukaryota > Viridiplantae > Streptophyta > Magnoliopsida > Cucurbitales > Cucurbitaceae > Benincasa > Benincasa hispida. The sequence continues at coordinate 70,831 of NW_028326941.1, forward strand.
TCTTAAAATCAATTAACGATGGGAGAAGTATCGTATCTATTTCTCGATTTTTCAAATGTGGGATTCTCAACATATTGATGGGCCCTTATACCATATTAAATAAGTTCTATCTCAAAACCAATTAAACATCGTGAGGTCCCTCAATTTTTCTAATGTGGGATTCTCAACCCACTAAGCTGTAAGTTCCTTTTTACTTGATTTGATTATTCTAAACTTGGAAATTCCCCTTCAACGCTAAGTTATATGCAACCTTCTTTATATCATCCTTGTTGACAAACACAACGTTCTTTGTATATACATGGTGGTGTATAAAATAAGATGTAATTTATTTTAAAACAATAAATTTAAAGTACACTATTTATTTCAAAAGAGGAAGGGAACCACCCAACTTTTTGAAAGTTGAAACATGAGGTTCAACAATATTTCAACAAGAGAAAAAAAAAGGTAAAAAAAAAAAAAACCAAATTACTAAGGTCCACGACAATTCACTCAAATAACAACTAAATCCAATCAAATTGATAGTTGTAATGCCCTGAGTTTAAGAGAGGGATATCAATTAACTAATATCACATTCGAATGAGGGAAATCTTGAAAATATGAAAGTATAGTTAAGAAATAATTTAAAAAACTGAAAGTTACTACTTATACCAATAAAATATGCCTTCATTTTCAGTGGCACACAATCATAAAGATTTCAAAATTAAGTATACTTAATTCGGAATAATTCTATGTTGATTAACCTTCTAAAAATTTTCTTAAAAAGTATGTGAATGATGACATAGTATAAATCTTTCATTTCTTCGAGAAAATAGATAGTTTTTTTTTGTTTTTTTTCCAAAGAGAATCTAATGGTTGAGCTGGGTTGAATGTTAATTGATGAGGATGAAAAATCATTGACAACCCCATCTACAAATACATTAGCTAGAAAGCAAAAAGTAAAATATTGTAGCCCTTTTTTTTTTTAATTTTTAGTTATTATTCATAACTCTCCTAAATGGAATTTTTCGGAGTATCGCGATCAAGGGAAAATAAAAATCAACCACGAGAAAATAGAGTTGATCCAAACATGTTCATACTCCTTTAAAAATTAGAATTATAACCTTAATATGTATTGCAATTTTAACTCAAAACATCGTGCATGGTAAGCAAAATTCAACATATATTTGATCTTCTATGAATTTTTTTTAGGAGCTTAAGCCCTTGAACCTATATTTCTATGACTAATATGAACTTAGTTTAATTTAAACATACTTCTTTTAGTTCTCAAGGTTTTGCATATGTTTAGGATCAAAAGCAAAGTCTTATTTATAAGCTTTTTCCTCCTCATTTACTTTTATGATTCCTTTTGTATCGAACACTTTCAAAAGCAAAGTCTTATCATTTCATATTAATATACATTTTTACATTTGTTTTCTTCTTGAACTTTGGTTATCAATTTTTATAATAATTATTTTCCTCAAACTTTATCAAATAATTTAGATTAAACAAAATACATGCAATTTAAATCTTATGATATTTTTAGTAATTATATTATAATAAATTAAGAAAATATGTCTAATGGAACTTTAAATTTTCAACTTTCTTTTTGACATACCCATAAGTTTTGAAAAAAAATATTGAACAAAGTCTTTGACCAATTAGATGCAAAGTTAAAAATTGGGTCGCCTCGACGAATGTCTAATTTTAAATAGCATTTTTGAAAAATGTTTAAAACTATGTTTCACTTAAAAAATATCTAAATGCATAAAAACTATATTTTATTTAACTGAAAGGGAAAATTACTCTTAAGTCAATAATATTAAATGATATTTTAATAGAAAATCTAATACAATGAAATCAAAACAAACCTAACAAATTGAATCTAAATTTCGAGATTACAAAATTAAAATGAAAACAAACAAACAAAATTACAACATCTAAGAAACAAAAACAAAATAGACATGAAAGGAAAAAAATCATAATTTATTTTCTTTTCTCCATTAATCGTGCAAGTGGGGGGTTAATTTCAGTTTTAATAACTGAAGAATAAAATGAAAAGATTTTTCATTTTTTGATTAATCGAATTATTATTGCATACAATTGATCGATGAAAGAAAGTTATACGATATCCCTTTCGAGAGACTAAACGACCGAGCGAAGTTTACTAGACGATTGCTCCTCTTTTACTAAACGATCGAGTACCCACTGTCTATACAATAGACTAATCTTTTCTCCCACTTACTGGGTCGTTTAACTCAATCGTATACATCCTCCTTCCCTCTACCAAATGCACACAGAGCCCACACCTCTTGGATTCTCATTCCGAGAATACCAAGGTAACCAAGTGGTAGTGTCGATGGTTGTCCTTTTAGGATCAGACATTTTGTGATTATACTGGGTAATTGTTGCGTTCGTGATCGTTTAGACTTTGCTGGGACACCTAACTAGTGTAGATCGAAGGAATACGTGAAGAAGAGTTCTTCAAAGGTATGTCTCTCAATGCCCTTTGTATTTAAGTTAAGAAAGCATGTTGTAATTTTCTCAAAGATGCATAACTGTGGTTGTTTGTTTGTAAATGTTTTATTCTTCCACAATAGGCTTGAAAAGATCTTGCTTCCGCTCACTGGTTCTCTTGAATAAGAGATCCTTCAATTAGTATCAGAGTCAGGTTGTTCTGATAATCCAAATCCATTGATTTATTGAATTGCATTTATATTTAAATATTAGATATATTTATGGATGTGGGTTAATAGAGTTTCTGGGATGATTGCCTCGGTTATTACTTTCTTTTACATTTCAAAGTTAATTGTAAGGGCCCCTGTGTTTTTGGTCATATTTGAAAGATCTTTTAACGAAGAGTTTCATGAGCACGTTCGGATCGCTCCAATTTCACCGTGACCGAAATACATCAAATACATTCAAATACACAGTTATGCAAACAAACAATAATTAACGACATGTTTTGAACAAGAAATAATAAGGGAGAGAGTTCTCATACCAGTTGAAGACACTCTTCTAACTATGGAACTCAACACAACAGAAGACCTCTACCCGATCAACCAACGCCCAGCAGATGCATCGACTATAGCAACACGAACAACCACAAACACACGAACGCAGCGGGGACAATACCACCAAAAAGGAGCCCCAGGTATTCTTGGAGTGAGAACCCAAAGCGTGGTCTTCGGTGAGTTTGGTAGAGGTAGGAGGAAGAATTGATCATGTAGGCGATAAGCAAGTGGGAGAGAATATGAAGCTATCACATAACAAAATGCTTATCGCTTAGAAGAAACTACATGATCATGTAGATTTTACTGAACGATCGTAGGCAATCGTTTAGCAATCACGACACACTATACGATCGTTTAAGAAAGCCAACCGATTGTTTAGGACTTAGTGTGTGGTCGTTTAGGCGCTAGGTAGGCAATCGTTTAGGCACGAGGTATTCAATCGTTTCGGCGCTGAGTGACTATCGTATAGGCTCTCGAGTTTAAGCAATCTATTACGTTTTCACACCAACGCCCACCTTCCAATCTTTTTCCAAACCATTCAAAATGAAACATATTTCATTTTTATTCATCAGTTATAATAACCAATGTTGTTCCCTATTAACGCACGTCCGAGTGAGATTTTGTGTTAATTATCATATAATTAACCAATTAAATTATTAATAAATATAATCATATTATATTTTTACCCTATAGTTTGATATCACATATCTACTATAGTAATTTCTCCTCTACTCGATATAAATCATATTTATATCTAATTTCCTCCAAAATAATGTATCTCATATATTTAGCCAATTATATCATATATAATTAACTAGTCCATTTATATCATATACAATCGAACTTCCTCTTGTCAATTTGAACATTTCAAATTAACCCAAACACTGTTTCTCGACTTTATCCAAGCTACCCAAGGGATCTAATGGACCTGGGGCTCGAAGCTCCAACGGTCAGTGAATATCTGACTAAACTCTTTAGCCACGAGATCCGCCATCAGTTAACTGTCAGACATTCCACTAAATACCAACAGCTGAACTCTTCTTACCATAGATATATTTTTGTGCCCATCGGATATAACCAATCATGAGTACGATGATCCTTCACAGATGCTCGTAAGTACAGTTGGACCAAATTACCGTTTTGCCCCTGTAGTTACATCTAACTCCTTAAGTACCACTGATTTCTCTAATGAACAACAGAACATAATCCAACTATGTGTGAACACTTCTCAAGCCAAGAGAAGTTGTGTGGGGCCACATCGTTCAAGCCCTGGAATCAACCCTTAAGGGAGCTATCTATCTACTTACCCCTACCCCTGGGAAGGAGTTTATTCCATCTTGTGTGGCTGAGTTCTTAGCTCCCAAATCAGACGAATCCCCAAAATGGTAGGTTTGAATTGGAGACCTGGCCACTCGCACCCATACAAATCAAAGGACCGTCCTCAATGGCAGGAGTTCCCAACTCACTCAGGATTGAGGTCAAGTTACCTATAGTCATCCTAGTGAAGTGAAGTCTCTATCATGAACGGTATTATATAACGAGATGTTAACACTTCTTGGTCAGTTCTTATACAAACTCTTTGTATAGGATGCCCCCGCTCGTATGTCCCCAACACGAATGATCTGGATCAGACCATCTGTGACAAGTCACAACACTTTTGACCATTCCACAAAGCGGCCCGCATCCGTGGCGTTACCAGGATAAGGTTTTCCTCTTATATCCATATACTACAAACCATTTTGGTTATCACTCAAGACACGATCCACTTGTATGTCACCACATACATGCTTGAGTTACATACAGATAACCAGGGATTTTAAGTTTATTGGTTTGTGGTAAAGTAAATAAAACATGCAACTGAGCAAAATATAAGATGTGAAGTAAAATATCATATATTATACAACACAAGCATTCGTACAAACTGTTTACAAACTACAGGACACAAGACTTTAGGGCATCAACTCCAATAATCTCCCATTTGTCCTAAAGCGAAGTGGGGTGTACAATAAACTAGTACAAAACAATAAACTAGGGCATACAAGCCCAGTACAAGAAAATCTCCCACTTTCTCTAATCCAGCCACGGGCGATCCTGTAGACCCATGCTCCGTAGCTGACCCTCAAACAATGTAGCCGTGAGAGCCTTCGTAAACGAGTAAGCAACATTGTGCTCCAAAGCGATCTTCGTGACGATCACGTCCCCTCGATGCACTATCTCGTGGATCAAATGATACTTCCACTCTATGTGTTTGCCACGCCTGTGACTCCTCGGCTCCTTGGAGTTCGCCACTGCCCCACTATTATCACAGTAGAGGGTAATGGGCCTAGACATATCTGGAACAACTTCCAGTTCTGTCAAGAACTTCTTGAGCCAGACGGCCTCCTTAGCAGCTTTGCAAGTCGCTACGTACTTCTCCTTCATAGTGTACTCGGCGATGCACCCCTACTTAGTGCTTTGCCACACTACAGCTCCTCCGTTAAGAGTAAAGACTGGCCCTGATGTGGACTTACGAGAGTTCTTACCAGTCTGAAAGTCAGAATTTGTGTATCCTATAAAGATAAAATCCTTAGAACCATACACGAGCATGTAGTCCTTCGTTCTCTGAAGATACTTGAGGATGTTCTTCACTGTGGTCCAGTGACCCTAGCCTAGGTTAGACTAATACCTATTGACTATTCCCACAGTGTAGCAGATGTCTGAACGAGTACAGAGCATCGCGTACATCAAACTGCCAACGGTAGACACATATAGGACCCGTCTCATCTCCTCAACCTCTTGAGGCGTCTTAGGACACATGTCCTTAGACAAAGTGACTCCATGTCTGAACGGCAGTAGGCCCCTCTTAGAGTCCTGCATCGAGTACTTGAGCAAAATCTTGTCAATGTACGATGATTGAGACAGTGCTAGCACTTTGTTGTTACGATCCCGAAAGATCTATATACCTAGAACAAACTAAGCCTCTCCCAAATCTTTCATTTGGAATTGGGTCGCTAGCCAGTTCTTAACTGTAGTTAATAGACCTACATCATTCCCAATGAGTAGGATTTCGTCTACGTACAACACTAAGAAGACTATTGAAGCGTTGATGATCTCCTTGTAAACACAAGGTTCATCAACGTTTTGGTCAAAGCCATACATTTTGATACTTTAGAACACCTGTTTCATTCCATAAATGGACCGATTCAGTTTGCAAACTTTTTCTCTTGACCTTGGACTATAAATCCCTCGGGTTGCACCATATAAATGGTCTCTTCAAGATCGCCATTCAGAAAGGCCGTCTTGACGTCCATTTGCCAAATCTCATAATTATAATAAGCTGCAATGGACAGGAGGATGCGAATTTAACATGGCAACAGGAAAGAAAGTCTCCTCATAGTCTACTTGGGTATAACCCTTTTCCACAAGTTGAGCCTGGAAGGTCTGTACCTTGCCATCAGCACCCCGTTTGTGCTTGTAGATCCATTTACAATCTATAGGTTATACCCCATCAGGCTGATCTACAAGATTTCACACTGAGTTGAAGTACATCAACTCCATCTCGAGATCCATGGCCTTGACCCATTCATCCTGGTCAACATCCTCCATTGCCTTCCGATAAGACAACAGATCCTCAACGTCGCCATCTGCTACCATAGCAAGGATTTCCATGAAACCCATATAGCAAACAGGTGGGTTCCCAACCCTCCCACTACGTCGAGGTTCCCTCAAGGTTCTCTCAACTCTAAAAGTGGAACCGACCTACTAAATGAACTCCCATCAACAACTCTTGCTGATGTAGCAGGCTCTTCAACAATTCTTGTTGAAGTTTCAGTAGTTTCATTGGAAAGTTCACGCAACACGACTTTGCTTCGTGGGCTGTGCTTCCTTATATGATCCTCTTCCAGGAAAGTAGTGTTTGTTGAAACAAACACCCTATTTTCCGTCAGATAATAAAAATAACCCCTTCATGTACCTTTAGGGTAGCCTATAAAGAGGCATAACCTCGACTGTGGTTCCAACTTCTTGGGATTAGCTTCAAGCACATGTGCAGGGAAACCCTAAATGCGGAAGTGACATAAACCAGCTTTATGCCCGTTCCACAATTCTAGAGGTGTTCTCGCAACACACTTGGAGGGAACACAGTTGAGTATGTATATTGCAGTCTCCTCTACGAAACCCCAAAACGAGTCTGGTATGGAAGCATAACTCATCATCGAGCAAACCATGTCTAACAAGGTCCTATTTCTCATCTCCGCTACACCATTCTGCTGAGGTGTACTCAACGTTGAGAGTTGGGAAACGATTCCATATTCTATCAAATAGTCCTGGAATGTCGAGTCCAAAAACTTTCCACCTTGATCCGATCAAAGTGTTTTAATCCGTCTATCCAATGCATTCTCAACTTCAGCCTTGAACTCTTTGAACTTTTCAAAGGATTCAAACTTCCGTTGTATAAGATAAACATACTCGTACCTGGAGTAATCATCAGTAAAACTGATAAAATACTCATAGCCACCTCGGGCTTGCACATTCATAGGACCACAAAGGTCAGAATGTACTAACTCAGAAGGCTCCTTGGCTCTATAACATTTTCAAGTAAAAGGTCGTTTAGTCATCTTACCCTTAAGGCAAGACTCACACACTGGTAAAGAATTTTCTTCTAACTTACTTAGAAATCTATCCTTCACCAATCTCTCAATCCTATTGAGATTGATGTGCCCTAAACGAAGATGCCAAAGTTGGGCATTTTCTTTTGGAGAAATTCGTCGACGTTTTGATTGAGTTACGATAGTTCTAAACAATTAAGTATTATGGAGGGAATTAATGGCTAACGACCTTAGCACATATAAATTCGATTCCGGATTTGTTGTACAAATAAAAACACCATCTTTATGAATAAACGCTTTATCCACATTAAAAGAGATAGTATATTTACATTGCAATAAACACTTTACAGAAATGAGGTTCCTTTTTAGTTCGGGAACAATATATACATAATTCAAAATAAGAAACATATTCTGTAAAGCTAACTAGAGTCCTCCTACTGCCACAGTTGAGAAGACGTGCCTGGTGTCTACTTGCATCGTCATTTCACTAGCCTCCAACTGTCACTAAGATCTAATCCCCTGAAAAGAAGAACAAACATGGTTAGTGGCACCCGAATCAATTATCCAGGATGAATCATCATTCTCCACTAAACAAGTTTCAAGAACTAGTAAATCATATTTACCTTTATCGGCCTTGGCCTTAGCCTTGGCTGCTTTCTTCTTATTCAGATACCGAGGACAGTTCCTCTTCCAGTGTCCATCTTGATTGTAGTGGAAAAATTTTCCCTTAGAAACTGGTGGACGCCTCCTTGGGGCGACAGGTGGTGGGTTAGCAGATGCCTTCCCTTTTCCCTTACCACCCTTCTTTTTCTTCCCCTTTCTAGAGTTAGAAGTAGAAGGTGCAGACTTCGTTCCTAAGGTCGAACCTCTATGGAACGTCCTAGAGGATGAAGCAACATTTGCTTCACTCTTCTTCCTCTCCTTACTTTTCAGTAAAGATTGGTAGGTCTGCAACTCGTTGAGGAGAGTTGTAAGGTTATATTTCACTTTATAAAGAATCACATTGCTAACAAAGTGCAGGAAGCTCTCCGATAATGAATGCAGGATTATGCTAACCTGGTTGCCCTCATTGATGGTAGACCCATTCAACTCTGTCACATTAAAGTGGACCATCATGTTAAACACATGTTCACGAACAGAGGTGCCTTCTTCCATTTTGGAGTTGAATATGTATTTAAGAGCCTCGTGCATAAGCTGTTCAAACGGTTGTCCAAACATCCCCCACAGGGACTCCATGATCTCACGCGCTGAGACCATAGGCTCATTTTTCTTGGCCAAGACTTCAGAAAGGCTTTTCAAGATGTAGGCTCGAGCCTTCTCATTCGCCCTTGTCCATCACTCGTATGCCTTCCGAACATTTCGAGCGGCATTAGGAGTTGGAATAGGAGAACAAGCCTCCATGAGAGCGAACATGAGATCCTTGATGATCAGGATCATCGTGATCATGTGTTTCCATGTTGCGAAATTATCACCAGTAAGTTTTTTAGCGCTTAAAAATGCCAAGGTGGCTGTTGCCATTTTGAAAAAGTTGTTGAAAATACGAACAAAATTTTATTAGATTTTTGCTGAACCACTTTTGAACCAATCGGTTTTGCAAAAATAGTTTCAAGTACCCTAAGTTATAACTTCTATTTTCCAATGATGCCCCAGTGAGGCAGGACAAACGTCATCGATGGGGTGATCAGTTGCCCCTTCGTTGAGATGAGACATTCTCAACCATTAGGTAGAACCAACTCTTGGAACTGAACCTAACAGCCACCATTTTTTGGTCCAAAACTGTTAACCTTTTAACAATTCCGTGTAAGTGTGAGCCCTTGCTTTCGGTGCCAAAGTCCCGCCCTAATTAGCCCACCACAGGGAAGAAGCAGATTAGGACAAGAGACTAAGCTACCTTATCCTCTTATAAGAGATCAAATAAAGAAACACACAAAACTTCCATCCTTTAAGGGGACACTCCCAGGGTGCCTCGAGGCGATGTGCAGTAACTTTATTCAACATAACGAGGGAGACCGAGGGATATGGTGTCGCACTTCCCGCTCCCACTTACTACGAACACTCCCTTCATCCACCTTGATATTGACCTACACAAACACTATCCGTTAGGGGGACACACCAAAGGTGCCGCGAGGCCGAGGGTAGATCTCACGGTGTGGACTATTTAGGAGAAACGTGAAAGGTTTAAGTGAAGCATCTCATGCCCCAAGTACCTCCCACTGAATGTTCTACCTAGGGTTCATTAACCTAGACAATCCGGCTACTGATTTTAGTCTAAGTCTTCTTTTTAAACTCTGCTCATAAACAACGTTTGTCCATGAAATATGAACAGGTTCAAGTAGTCACATTTAAACACTTTAATGGACTGTCCTTAACTTGCATGCATGCATCAAATCTATCTAATTCAACTTTTTAGGTAAGTTTCCAGGTAGGGGTGTTACGTTTCTGTCAACTTAAATACCCTAGCCTAGACAGAACCCGCCTTAGACAAAAGGTCCCTTATTGATAGGTTTGCTACACTTTAACCTTTTGTTAGCCAATTTAATCCTATTAAACTGATTAAAAGATTAAAGTCTTAGGGTTGCTAATCATATTAGAACCGTGATCTTAGGTCTATGTGATCCAAGTTTTAAACACTTTAAAACCATGAATTAAACCTATGTGAGCATGCATGTCTTTCTTATTTCTTTTAGCTCTAATTTCTCTTTAACTTTTAAAAAGAAACAACTAAAACCATTGCGCATAACGAGGTATTTATAACATTTATAAAGTAACCTATGTGTCATGCTTCATGCAATTTTCAGTCATTATTATACATAACTTTTATATATAACGCGTAACAACCAAGCAAACATGTTATCATTCACCCTTATACTATAACAATTATAATATAAAAATGATGCATGTAATGCTTTTTATGCATGCATAAATATAACTCTTAAATTATATGATTCATGAGCATGCTCTTTCATAATTAAATCATGATTCTCTAAATTATAACAATTACAATAAAGAGATGATGCATGACCATTGCATAACCTAAAGTGGGATTTACTATATGTGCATACCATATGACATATTAAAAAAACATACATCACATGTAATAAATAAAGGATTAATGGACCAGGATGAGCCTTTACAAAAAAAAAAAAGGAATGAAATAACCCTATCTATTACAATTTTCATCGAGCAAATCGGTTCACAGGAAAACTGGGTCTTGAACCGCCAAGAGAACTTCATCGTGTACTAAACGCCATATGTAGACGATCGTCCAGCGTGCACTAGATGATAGAAGCAAGAATAAACAATCGCGTAGATGACAACGAGGCTACGAAGCCTGATCGTCTATGCAATCGCTTAACGCGGTGACAGGTAAACGATTTACCTTGCATTACTAAGAGATCGTTTAGTCAGTTACTAAGCGATGAAGCTTGTTGACCTAAATGATCGTTTAGTGCGCTCGTGCGTTCAACGATACGCAAGCATCCCATCGTCTACACGACCTGATACTCTGCGATCGCGTACCCGATCATCAATACGATGCAATCAACCCTTGATCGCATGCCCCATCGTTTAACTGATGCGATCAATAGCGATCGCGTACCCCATTGTCTGCACAATGCGATCAACAATGATCGCGTACTCCATTGTCTGCACGATGCGATCAACCCTTGATCGCCTCTTTCCTCGAAAAACCGCAATGCTTGCTTCGATCTTCACGAACGACTCAAAACTTGAAACAAACTTTGAATACAGACTCGATAACGATTATTAATGCCTAAAAACGTAGGGGCCTTTACAAACAACCGCATATGTAAAAGAATTAAATCAAAACTGAGGCTAATCATCCATGAAAACATCCATTAATCCCGAACATCCCCAACAATTTAACAATTAAACAGTGTAAGAATGCACCCACTAAGAACGTAAATGTCATTTCATTGCAACATATGAAATTGGAGTATCAGAACCTGGTTCTGATACCAATCGAAGGATATCTTAACGAAGAGTTCCATGAGCATGTTCGGATCGCTCCAATTTCACCGTGACCGAAATACATCAAAAACGCACGGTTATGCAAATAAACAGTAATTAACGGCATGCTTTGAATAAGAAATAACAAGGGAGAGAGTACTCATACCAGCTGAAGATGCTCTTCTAACTATGGAACTCAATGCAGTAGAAGACCTCTACCCGATCAACCAACGTCCAGCAGATGCGTCGATTACAGAAACACGAACAACCACAAACACAAGAACACAGCGGGGATGACAACACCAAAAAGAAGCCCCAGGTATTCTCGAAGTGAGAACCCAAAGCGTGGTCTTCAGTGAGTTTGGTAGAGGTAGGAGGAAGAACTGATCGTGTAGGCGATAAGCAAGTGGGAGAGAATATGAAGCTATCCATAGCAAAATGCTTATCGTTTAGAAGAAACTACACGATCGTGTAGATTTTACTGAACGATCGTTTAGAAAAAAGTAGGCGATCGTTTAGCAATCACGACACACTATATGATCGTTTAAGAAAGTTAACCGATCGTTTAAGACTTAGTGTGCGATCATTTAAGCGCTAGGTAGGCAATCGTTTAGGCGCGAGGTATGCGATCGTTTAGGCGTTGAGCGACTATTGTATAGGCTCTCGAGTTTAAGCGATTGATTACGTTTTCACACCAACGACAACCTTTCGATCTTTTTTCAAACCATTCAAAATGAAACGTATTTCATTTTTATTCATCGGTTACAATAACCGACGTTGTTCCCCACTAAAGAACTTCCAAGCGAGATTTTGGGTTAATTATCATATAATTAAGCAAGTAAATTAATAATAAATATAATCATATTATATTTTTATCCTCTAGTTTGTTATCACATATCTACTATAGTAATTTCTCCTCTACTTGATATAAATCATATTTATATCTAATTCCTCCAAAATAATGTATCTCATACGTTTAGCCAATTATATCATATATAATTAACTAGTCCAATTATATCATATACAATCGAACTTCCTCTTGTCAATTTGAACATTCCAAATTAACCCAAACACTGATTCTCGACTTTATCCAAGCTACCTAGGGGACCTAATGGACCTGTGGTTCGAAGCTCCAACGGTCCGTGAATAGCTGACTAAACTCTTTAGCCACGAGATCTGCCATCCGTTAACTATCAGACATTTCACTAAAGACCAACAGCTGAACTCTTCTTACCACAGATATATTTTTGTGTCCATCGGATATAACCGATGAAATGCGTTGATCGCTAAAGCTCTTGATCGATTGTCGCATGTGCTGTCATTGCGTGGATCATCTCTTCATTCTTGATTGATGGGCACATGCGATGTAGATGCGTTGTACATTTTGCTTTCGAGCCATTAACGCATATGGTGACCTATTTCCTGCAAAACAGAGACTGAAACATTTTATTTTGCCATCGCAATGGTGTTAGTGGATGCGTTTACGATATTTCATAATTTTCGTATTTCTCAGCTAATTCTTATACTATCGACGCAACATTCCTCTCTTTTTTCCGCAATATCTAAATAAAACAGCATAAATAACTTGTATTTCTACAAGTTATCACACCCCCAAATTTAGATATATGCCAGTCCTCAAGCATATCTTCAACTCAGGCAATTTTACTCAATTCCTATCCTAAATTTGCGTCAATTGGCTACTCCGAATGCTTCACCTCTACAACATTACTTAACAACAAAATTTCCTTCTATCCTTTAACAATTCATCAACATGCTCTACTTTATTCTTTTATACAATAAACCTCTACCCAAAAATTCCCTTCTTATTTTGAGAAGAATGTTTACCTCTTCTTGCAAAAACAACTAGGTGCATCTTTATGCAGTGGTCTGGTTTACGTCATTTTATTAGAGACTGTTGATCATGGTTACACCCTTCGTTTTGGCTTGCTTCCACGGGTGTCATGCGAGCATCCCACTACGGTTATGTACCAATCTCAACATCAACTCTTGATTTTCAGCTAGGTTTTACTTTTGCTGGTCAGAGGAGTTGTCTTTTATGTTCTTATTTTCTCTCCTTTTTTTTTCATATTGCGTCGATCCTGTAAACCTACCTTTGTTTTGACTTGCTCCCATGGGTGACATGCGAACATCCAACTACGAGCAGGTTCCTTTCACGACTTAACTCTTATCAGGTTGAGATTTTCCCTTGCACTAACATTGGAGTTTTTTTTTTTTTTTTTTTATAATGAACGCATTTTCCTGATAATGACCGTATCTGCTCAGACCTTCCCCACCCTCAAATTTAGAGATGCGCAAGGTCCTCATTCCGTTGTTTTGGACAGAAAAGACAAAACACTTAGTCAAAATTTTGAAAAGAAGGTTTGAGCAGAGTCTTGAAATAGAAAAGGTAAAGCAATGCTATTGCTATGAATTATCTGAGTGTTAGTCAGAAAGTGCAAAGTGTAAGAAATGTTGCTAAGGGTATGCATTCTACTCATCAGGGCAGCGCAATTAATAACGCAAAATAAAAGACAAGGAATATCGCAATAATTGACAAAGGATGATAAGTAAAGAGGCTAACGCATAATGAAAGAATAGTTACTCAGTTGTATTAAAGATTAACGCAATGCATCCGTTAACGCAAATGCATATTTGCAGAGGACGGGCAACAACGCATGCATTAGCGTAACACACCCCTCAACTCAGCGCATTTCTAGAGGATGGGCGCACGATATTTCTACTGGCGCAACACTACCTCGACATAGTGCATTTTCGCTAAGGACGAGCGCAGAATACATACCCGTGCAATACACCCCTCAACGCAATGCATTTGTGTAAGATGGACGCAAAGTGTATCTTATCAGCGCAAGATGCACCCATCATTGCAATGCATACCGGATGTTTATTATTATTATTATATATATATATATTTTTTTTTTAATTTTTTTTTAATTTATTTTTTTTTATATATATTTTTTTTCATTTTTAATTCATCAACAACGCAAGTCGATACGACTTTGCGATGTTGATTCTCTTTTAAGTTAGTCATTCACAGAGAATTAAGAACAACGCAAACTATAGTAGAAAAGTAAGTAATTTGAACAAGGCATGGAATAACGCAATTGAATTAAATTGAAAGTAAATTCATAAAGCAATAAAGGCTATTTTAAGAAAGTAGTAAATAACGCAATGCAGAAAACAAAAAAGAAAAGCTGTAAAGAAAGCATTTAAACATAGATGTAGGGATTCTGATTGAGAGAAGTTTTTCAGAGTTACCACAATAGCATCCCCGCAAGCGGTCAATGCTGCTTGCCTAAGTCAACGGTCTCCATGCGTCATTCCACATTGCCCCCATAGTAAGGCTTAATTCTTTGACCATTGACTTTGAATGCGCTGCTTCCATCTTCAGTTGTTAGCTCCACTACGCCATGGGGAAAGATAGTCTTGATGCGGAATGGCCCAGACCAGCGGGACTTCAACTTTCCTGGAAACAATCGCAAACGCACGTTAAATAGAAGTACTTGTTGACCCTCGAAGAACGTTCATTTGCTTATGCGGTCATCATGCCACTTCTTGGTTCGCTCTATATATAGCTTGGCATTTTCGTAGGCATTCATTCGCCACTTGACCAGCTCATTCAACTGCAACTTTCGGACTTCCCCCGTGCTTGATAGATCAAAGTTCAGCTTTTTACTTGCCCACATTGCTTTGTGTTCCAACTTGAGAGGCAGATGACAAGCTTTTCCGAAGACCAGAGCATATGGGGACATGCCGATTGGAGTTTTGAAGGCAGGCCTGTATGTCCATAATGCTTCGTCAAGCTTGGGTGACCAATCCTTCCGTGAGGTACTGACTACCTTCTCCAAGATAGTCTTGATCTCTCTGTTAGAAATTTCTGCCTGCCCATTGGTTTGTGGGTGATATGTGGTTGCAACTCTATGGCTGACATTAAATTTGGTCAACAGGTTGGTGATGATGCGGTTGATGAAATGTGAGCCTTCATCACTGATTAAGGCACGGGGCGTTCCATATCGTGTAAAGATATTTTTCTTGAGAAACTTCGCCACCGTAACCGCATCTTTCTTAGCCCATGCGATCGTCTCAATCCACTTTGATACATAATCAACCGCGACCAGAATATATTGATAACCTTCTGAAGGTGGAAATGGGCCCATAAAGTCGATTCCCCATACATCAAACAATTCAATTTCCAAGATCGAAGTCAGAGGCATTTCATCCCTTTTGGACATGTTCTCTGTTCTCTGGCATCTATCGCATTGCACAACATGGGCATGGGCGTCCTTAAATAATGTTGGCCAAAAATAGCCACTCTGTAGGACTTTTGCGGCGGTCCGCTGCCCCCCAAAATGTCCTTCATAAGGGGATTCATGACAAAGTTTCAAAATGTGCTTAGTCTCATGCTCAAGAACGCATCGACGCAAAATATGATCAGGACCAAGTCGATACAACAAGGGATAATCCCAGAAATAAAATTTGACTTCATGTCTCAGCTTCTTTTTCTGCTGGTATGAGTAGTCTTCTGGTACTTGGCCGCAAACTATGAAGTTTACAATATCCGCATACCATGGAACATTAATGCATACCGACATAAGTTGCTCGTCAAGGAACCTTTCTTCAATTTCTTTCTCTTTCTTCTGAACCTCGCAATTTTCTAACCGTGATAAATGATCTACGACTTGGTTCTCAGTGCCCTTCTGATCTTTAATCTCTAGGTCAAATTCTTGCAGGAGTAGTACCCACCTTATCAGTCTTGGTTTCGCATCCTTCTTCGTCATAAGGTATTTGATCGCAGAATGATCAGTATACACCACTACATTTGATCCAATTAAGTACTGTCGAAATTTCTCCAGCGCAAACACCATTGCAAGCATTTCTTTCTCTATGGTTGTATAATTTTCCTGTGAATCATTCAACGTCTTGCTGGCATAATAGATAGGATGCAAAATCTTGTCTTTGCGTTGACTCAAGACTGCACCCACTGCATATCCACTGGCGTCACACATCAACACAAACTGTTGCATCCAATCTGGTGCAATCAGAATAGGTGCGATGATGAGTGCATTTTTCAGCGTGTGAAATGCTTCGACGCATGCGTCATTGAAATCATATTCGCGATAAATCTCGAGGAGCGCGCTTAGTGTTTTCACATTGACTGGTGGTGGTAACTTGGATATTGCGTCAATTTTTACTTGATCAACTTCCAATCCTGCCTTTGATATCTTGTGATCTAGCACGATTCCTTCTTCAACCATGAAATGGCATTTCTCCCAGTTCAGAACAAGATTTATTTCAACGCATCTCTTCAAGACTTTTTCCAGATTTGATAAACAGGAGTCATAGGTGTTGCCAAAAACTGAAAAGTCATCCATAAACACCTCGACTGACTCCTCCAAGAAATTTGAAAATATGGCCATCATACACCTTTGGAAGGTACCTGGTGCATTACAGAGTCTAAATGGCATGCAACAGAATGCAAATGTGCCGAATGGGCACGTGAAAGTTGTTTTTTCTTGATCTTTCTGCGCAATCGCAATTTGGTTATACCCTAAATAGCTGTCAAGAAAGCAAAAGAATTCATTCCCCACAAGTCGATCTAACATTTGGTCAATAAACGGGAGTGGAAAGTGGTCCTTCTTTGTGGCCAGATTTAACTTGCGGTAATCCATACATATTCTCCACCCCGTGGTTGTCCTTGTAGGAATTAACTCATTTCTGCTGTTGGTGACGACTGTCATACCCCCCTTCTTTGGAACGCATAGGACTGGGCTTACCCAGCTTTTATCAGATATGGGGTAAATGGCGCCTGCATCAAGCCACTTCACAATCTCCTTCTTCACAACCTCCCTCATGGCAGGGTTCAAACGACGCTGCCTCTCTATAGATCCTGTTTTTCCTTCATCAAGACAAATCTTATGCATGCAATACGAGGGACTGATCCCTCGAATGTTCGCTAAGGTCCATCCCAAGGCTTTTGTGTTGTTCTTAAGGATCTGAATAAGTGCTTCCTCCTTTTCTTTGCTCAGTGAGGCAGAAATTATAACCAGTAAAGTGTTATTGCCTCCTAAATAAACATATTTGAGGTGCACTGGTAACGCCTTCAACTCTAACATGGGTGGTTCTTCTAAAGATGGCTTAATACGTTGCGTTGTTCGTTCAGATAACTTGATTGTTTCAAAATCTGACTTAGTTTGTATTGCGGCAATATTTTCCTCCCACGTTGCACCAATCCCAAAGTCCTCTTCCTCCAATTCTTCTTGAGACTCGTGCCAATGTTCTTCCTGCAATTCTCCAACATATTGACAATTTTCCATATCACTTGGGTATTTCAACGCATTGAGAACGTTGAACTTAACTTGTTGATCGTCGACCTTTATGGTAAGTTCTCCTTCTGTACATCGATCAGCGCTCGCCCTGTTGCGAGAAACGGGCGACTCAAGATGATAGGCACCTCGATGTCAGCTTCATAATCCAATATGATAAAGTCAGCAGGGAAGATGATCTTATCCACTTGCACAAGTACATCCTCTATTTTGCCCTCTGGATGCATTATTGATCTATCGGCCAACTGCAACGTAACTGTGGTGGGTCTTGCGTTATCGATATTTTAACTTTTTGAAGATTGACAAGGGCATCAGGTTTATACTTGCCCTTAAGTCACACAGCGCATTTCCGACTTCTTTCCCCCCTATTGAGCATGACGATGTGAAACTCCCTGGATCTTTGATTTTAGTGGGGATGTTGTTCTGAAAAAGCGCACTACACTCATATGTTAATGCGACTGTTTCATTCTCCTCGATCTTCCTCTTGTTGGCAAGTATGTCCTTGAGGAATTTCACATAGCTCGGTATTTGTTCCGACGCTTCTATTAAGGGAATGTTGATATGTAATTGTCGAAGAACATCCAGAAACCTCTTGAAATGTTTGCTGTCATCTTTCTTTCTCAGCCTGGACAGGAAAGGTGGAGGATCCTGCCATAATTCCTGTTCAATTGGCTGTTCATTGAGGTCCTTTGCTTGCTGTGTTTTAGGAGCTAGAGGTTGCGGTGACTTTGAATCTGAGTCTTGTTGAGATTCATTCTTTGTAGAGGTATTTTCTTCTGAACTGGTAGTTCTGTTGTTTGTGGTTGAGTGGTCATCATTGATGATTGAGTCTACTGACCTTTTCACTGAATCCGGTACTAGTGGCACGGGGACCGTCGTCTTGCCACTTCTCAATGTCACTGCTTCACATTGGTCTTTACCACTTGGTCTCGGTGTTCCCGAGCTGCTGGGCAGCGTACCAAGCGCTCTATTCTCAATCTGTACCTCCAAATTTCTAAGGGAGGAGGCTTGCGATTTCTTGATTGCCTCGTTCTTCTAAATATATTGTTTCAATAATGTTTCCAAAGACGAGGTACTAGAAGAGGATGGTTGGTCGTATGGTTGTATACTCTGAAAATTACCTTGGCTGTGATTCTGATTAATTAAAACCGAAGGGTTACCTCGATTCCTGGGATGATTGTTCTGATGATTACTTTGGCCCCCCTGCCTGTGATCCCCCCCCCCCCGCCCCGCCCAACTGAAAATTGGGTGATTCCACCAACCAGGGTTGTAGGTGCTACCGAATGATTCATTGTGAATAGAGTATACAGATTGTTGATTCAATAGGCAGACTTCTACTGAGTACCCCTCTCCGCATTGAACGCAAGTTGCACATAGTTCCTCATAGGGATGCGGCGGTCTGAGACCGCATTGAACGCAAGTTGTTGGTGCTACCGAAGGATTACCTCGTTGCACATTTCTACGAAGTTGGTCAAATGAGCATACGGGTCTTCTCCTTGTAGACCTCCGAATTGTCCCGCATTTTGGATCAATTGAAGCATGAACGACCTTATCTCAAACTTTGCATTCTCCGCAACTGTGGGTCTTGAAATTCCGGGCGAGAAGTTATAAAGATTCGGCACCGCATAGTTCCTCATAGGGATGTTGCGGTCGGCAGCAAGAAAAATAGGGTCTTGCGCTGGCCAATTTACCCCTTGATTTCCTTCGGGCCTCTCAATTTTATTTGCCATGTTTCTTCTTCACCTAATTTGGTTCTGATGTGTTCTTGCACGAAAAATACACTTGATCTTTGGGTCAGCTTAGAATTTCTGGATCAGTTCTAGTACTCATAAACCTTCAGCCTGCTCTTCACGATAAACAGACAGTACAGCAGAGATCTGTCCTGCAAAATACCACAAAAGTATTCAACATTAACCGTTACCAATCCCCGGAAATGGCGCAATAAACTTGTGAGGATAAAAATTTATAATAATCATACAAAGCTCATGTCCCCGGCAACGGCGCCATAAACTTGTGACGATAAAAATTTATAATAATCATACAAGCTCATGTCCCCGGCAACGGCGCCATAAACTTGTGAGGATAAAAATTTATAATAATCATACAAGCTCATGTCCCCGGTAACAGCGCCATAAACTTGTTAACTATAAAAATAAAATGTTATGTTATGTATCACTTATGCACACTACTGGTGATATTTATGCGATACTACGTTTTAAATGTATGTGTTGATAGTGATATGCTCGTTGTATACGATGAAGTAGTGCGTGTCACAAGTTTCTTTACGTTGAAACCAAGTATAATTCCAACGCAAGTTTCTCAGAATGATCCGAGGTCGAACACGGGGATTGTTGTCGTTA
The DNA here is from genome assembly GCF_027475165.1 of Benincasa hispida. Lineage (NCBI taxonomy): Eukaryota > Viridiplantae > Streptophyta > Magnoliopsida > Cucurbitales > Cucurbitaceae > Benincasa > Benincasa hispida. Next base: position 91,077 of record NW_028326941.1, read on the forward strand.
AATGCGATACTAATGTGGTATATGTGACCAGTTTTTATAAAGAATAAAGAATTTTGGTTTGTATAGAAATATAAATTGCGCTGAAGTAAAATGCGTTGTAAATAAAATGCGTTGATAAAGTAAATTCCTAAACTACTATGATACATGATACAGGGGTCGAGCACTGGCTGTGAAGTTGTACAAAAGAATCTATGAATGCGATGGCAAGTCTTATGAATGAAGCAGAAAGAGAAAGAGTAAAGAGTAAAAACATCGCAAGTTCGTCAATCGCGTTAAGGACTCAACTAAGGTTCCGCTTTCCCTTGGCGTACACCTTTCAGTGATCGGCCGCGTTCCCATATGTCTATGGTGAAACAGAGATGAACGTGATGAACACAAGGTTGTTTCCATCTCTGGAAATACTTCTCGCTTTAGTTAACGCATTCTTCCAACCTTCTCTCGATAGAAGGAATAACATCTTCACTTCTGCTCTCACAGGTGAAGATGCCGTCGAGCATGCTTTAGTTAAACTTAATTGATTCCTTGACACAGATTGACTCACTCGCTTAATTCTCGCTATTTACTCCAAGGATTAAGAACACATCATGGAGAAAATGGATGATAAATGTATGGAAAGAGATAGAAAGATGATAATGAGGACGATGATAACATTTAATTCTAAAATTAAGCATTTGATACATGTTTGTGAATGAGGGATTAGAGAAGATGAACACAGACGATGAATTAGAGAATAGAATCAAATATGGAAAGAGTGTCAACGTCTTGACACAGATCCCGATCGGAGACTTGTGCTTGTCGGCGTATGGATGTGGTGGAGAGGAAAGCTTCCCTCTCAGGCTTGCTTTCCTGGTAGAATTGACCTTTTGCACAGAGCTTCAGCTTCAGGAATCAGAAGAATTCCTTACTCGGAGACTCACCTTTCAGCCTTGTCTCGTAGTTCTCCCGGATTTACTTTGTAAAGTCTCTTCAGACCAGCCTCTCTCCTCATATCAGTATATCTTTCAGCGAATTTGAGGAAGCTATTTATAGGCAAGACCTTGGCTCTTTGAATTTATGGTCCCCACTATCTAATTATGGTAATTCCTACAATGGCGTAATGGAAAATTCCTTTCTGTTCCACGATCAATTTGTCAGAATTGCACAACAAAAAGCTGTACACTTGTCAGAATCGTCCGCGAATGCATTGCTCTTCACATCTTTGATCGATCACTACATGCGGTGTTGTTTTTTTATTACCGCATGCGGTTGAAATGTGTTGATCGCTAAAGCTCTTGATCGATTGTCGCATGCGCCATCATTTCGTTGATCATCTCTTCGTTCTTGATTGATGGGCGCATGCGATGTAGATGCATTGTACATTTTTCCTTCGAGCCATTAACGCATGCGATGACCTATTTCCTACAAAACAGAGACTGAAACATTCTATTTTGCCATCGCAATGGTGTTAGTAGATGCGTTTACGATATTTCATAATTTTCATATTTCTCAGCTAATTCTTATACTGTCGATGCAACTTTTCTCTCTTTTTGTCACAATATCTAAATAAAACAGCATAAATAACTTGTATTTCTACAAGTTATCACCTATGCATCTGCAATTGGCAGTTTATGTATGTGATGTTATGTACTAGACCTGACATCTGCTACGCTGTGAAGATAGTCAGTAGATATCATTCTAATCCAGGACAGGTTCACTAAACTTCCGTCAAGAACATCCTCAAGTATCTTTGGAGAACGAGGGACTACATGCTTGTGTATGGATCTAAGGATTTGATCCATACTGAATATACGGACTTTAATTTTCATACTGATAAGGATTCTCAAAAATTCACTTTAGGATTAATGTTCACTCTTAACGGAGGGATTGTAGTATGGCAAAGCACTAAGTAGTGGTGCATTGCTAACTCCACGATGGAATCCGAGTATGTAGTGGCTTGTGAAGTTGCTAAGGAGGCCATTTGGCTCAGGAAGTTCTTGACGATCTGGAAGTTGTTCCATACATGTCTAGGCCCATCACCCTTTATTGTGATAATAGTGGTGTTGTGACGAACTTCAGGGAGCCTAGAAGCCGCAAGCATGATAAACATATAAAGCGGAAGTATCATCTAATCCGCGAGATTGTGCACCGAGGGGACGTGATAGTCACGAAGATAGCTTCAGAGCACAATTTTTTTGACCCATTTATGAAGGCTTTCACAGTTACAGTTTTCTAGAGTCACCTACAGAGCATAGGTCTACCGAACCATCCGTGGCTAGACTATGGCAAGTGGGAGATTTTGTATTGGGCCTTAGTGCCCTAGTTTATTGTTTTGTACTTGTATTTATCTTGCACACCCACTCGCTGTAGGACAAGTGGGAGATTATTGGGGTTGATGCCCTAAATCTCGTAGGGTCCTGTAGTTTGTAAATACATGTATGAACAAACATATGTGATGTACTATATGAGATATTTTATTCATTGTTGTCTATGAAATATGGGATATTTTAGTTTCATTAACCACAAACCAATAAACTAAGATCCCTGGTTATCGTTGTAACTTAAGCATGTATATGGAGACATATAAGTGGATCATTCCTTAAGTGATAACCTAAATGGTTTGTAGTATATGGATAAAGGAGGAAAACCTTATCCTGGTGACACTACGGATACAGCCCACTTTGTAGATGTTACAAGTGTTGTAAAGTGCTACAAATGGTCTGATCCTGATCACTGATATGGAGACATGCGAGCGGGGATATCGTATACAAAGGAGTTTGTATAAGACCAGACCACGAAATGTTTAGTCTCGTTATATAACGTCGTTTATGACAGAGACTTTCATTTTACTAGGATGACCATAGGTAACATGACCTTAATCTTGAGTGAGTTGGGAACTTCTGCCTATGAGGGCAGTCCTTTGATTTGCATGGGTGCGAGTGGCCAGGTTGCCAACTCAAACCTACCACTTTGGGGATTCGTCTAATTGGGGAGCTGAAAACTCAGCTACACAAGATAAAATTCATTTCTTCCCCAAAGCAGGGGTAAGTAGATAGATTGTTCCCTTAAGGGCTGATTCCGGGGCTTGAATAATGTGGCGCCACACATTTTCTCATGGCCCGAGAAATGTTCACTCATAGTAGGACTATGATGTATTGTTCATTAGAATAATCAGTGGTACTTAAGAAGTTAGATGTAACTACAGGGAAAAACGATAAATTGGCCCAACTGTACTTATGAGCAATCTGTGAAGGGTTATCGTACTGTTGATTGGTTATATTCAATGGACATAGAAATATATATGTAGTGAGAAGAGTGCAATTTTCGGTCTTTAGTAGAGTATCCGGAAGTTAACGGATGGTGGATATCGTGATTAAAGAGTTTAGTCAGTTATTCACATACCGTTGGAGCTTCAAGCAGTAGGTCCATAAGGTCCCTTTGGTAGCTCAATGGATTCAAGTTCATAATCAGTTTTTGGGTTAGTTTAAAGTGTTCAAATTAACAAGAGGGAATTTGATTATATATGATATAATTAAATTGGTTCAATTATATGTGATATAATTGATTTGATGTATTAAATACATTAATTGGATGAATTAATATAAATATGATATATATTATATAAAGGAGAAAAGAACTATGGTTTAAATATTACATATGATGTGATATTAAAACTATAGGTTATATATATAATATGATAAATTAGTTATTATATTTATTTATAATAAAAGCAATTATGAGATAATTGTTAGTTGGTTATTTTATTTTCTCCATTAACCGTGCAAGTGGGAGGTTAATTTCAGTTTTAATAACTGAAGAATAAAATGAAAAGAGTTTTCATTTTTTGATTGATCGTATTATTATCACATACAATCGATCGAGTGAAAGAAAGCTATACGATAGCCCTTTCGAGAGACTAAACGACCGAGCGAAGTTTACTAGACAGTTTCTCCTCGTTTACTAAACGATCGAGTACCCACTGTCTATACGATAGACTAATCCTTTCTCCCACTTACTCGATCATTTAACTCGATTGTATACATCCTCCTTCCCTCTACCAAATTCACACAAAGCCCACACCTCCTGGATTCCCACTCCGAGAATACCAAGGTAACCAAGTGGTAGTATCAAGGGTTGTCGTTCGAGGATCAGACAGTTCGTGATTATACTGGTTGTTTATGGCATTCGTGATCGTTTAGACTTTGCTAGGACGCCTGATCAGTGTAGATTGAGGGAATACATGAAGAAGAGTTCTTCAAAGGTATGTCTCTCGATGCCCTTTGTATTTAAGTTAAGAAAGCATGTTGTAATTTTCTCTAAGATGCATAATTGTGGTTGTTTGTTTGTAAATATTTTATTCTTTCACAGTGGGCTTGGAAAGATCTTGCTTCCGCTTACTAGTTTTCTTGAATAAGAGATTCTTCATATATATATAATAACTAACTTATTATATATATATATAACTATATGTTATAACACATAACCTATAGACATGTATTGTATCAAATACAAACAACCTATAGTTTTAGTTCTCTCATTAATTTGTGGTATTTAATATAAATCACAATTATACTAATTTAATTATATGAATCCAATCCATATAATTAATATTTGAATCATATTCAAATTTTTATTTCCTTTCAAATAAACTTTATATTATAATGTATCAAATACATTATATTAATTATATCACATATATAATTAATTTAATTATATCACATATAATTAATTCCCTCAATTAATTTGAACAATTCAAATTAATCCAAAATTAATTCTCAATAATCTTTGTTGAGCTACAGAAGAGACCTTATGAACTTGTAGATTGAAGCTTCAATGGTACTTGGATAATTAATTAAACTCTTTAATTAAATTACCCAACATCCATTAATTTTCGGTCACTCCACTAAATACCGACAGCTGCATTCTTCGCACTACAGATATATTTTTGTGTCTATTGGATATAATCAATCAACAGTGTGATAACCTTTCACAAATTACTCGTAAGTATAGCCGGACCAAAATTACCATTTTGCCCAGGTAGTTACATCTAACTGTTTAAGTACTACCGATCCCTCTAATGAACAATAAATCATAGTCCAACTATCACCAAACCCCTCTTGGGCTAAGAGGGGGTGTGGCGCCACATTGTTCAAGCCTTGGAATCAGCCCTTAAGGGAGTAATTTATCTACTTATCCAGACGTTAGGAAATGAGTGAATTCCATGTTGTGTAGTTGTATTCCCAGCTCCCTAATCAGACGATCTCCAAAATGGTAGACTTATTGAGTCGGCGATCTTGCCATTCTCACCCATACAAATCAATAACTGCTTTCATAGGCAAGAGTTCATAACTACTCAAAATTCAGGTTATATCACCTATGGTCATCCTGGTGAAATGTAAGTCTCTGTTATGAACGGTATTATATAATAAGACTAGTCATTTCATAGTCCGGTCTTATACAAACTCTTTTGTATAGAATACCTCCACTCATATATTTCTACATGAATGATCAGGATCAAATCATTTGTAGTACTTTACAACAATTGTAGCATCTACAAAGCGGGCCATACTCGTAATGTCACTAGGATCAGGTACCCACCATTATCCATCTAGTACAGACGTATTTGGGTTATTACTTAAACATGATCTACTTGTATGTCTCTACATACATGTTTAAGCTACAGATGATAACCTGGATGTTAATTTACTGGTTTGTGAGTTAATGCTATTAAATATTGAATAAAACATCTCATATTTTATTAAATAAACAAAATGTTTGTATATTACAATTACAAACTACATGACACACGAGATTTAGAACATCAACCCCAACAATAAAATATATAATTGATGCACAATTAACACATAGATAGTTTCAATTAACTTGAAAACAATGTAAATTTCAATAACAACAAACTTCTGTTATTCTAATTACCTCTCCCCCCTCAATAAAAAAAAGACAATTATGAAAAATAACATAAAGACCTGAGACTTCTTAAAAAATATGAACTCATAATTTTGCATGTTTCTTCTCTATCAACATGCCTTCTAAACAAAACATAACAAACAACATGTAAATTCAAGAGGCATCATAAAGAATCATAAATCAACTTGAGGATAGAAATATCGAATAAATTTTCAAAACATATTTTTAGTCCAAAGATAATAACTCCCCCTAAAAGGATAAATAATATGCATAAGAGGGGTACACAATAATAAAGGAATATGGAGAATTAACATAATCAAATTTATGAAATTCATATATGAACGTGTATAACTCTCATTAAAATTAAGCATTCTCCTTCTAATAAGAATAAAAAATTAATAATTACCAAGGAGATAAAATCAATCAAGTAAAATTCAAGCAATTGGAATAAAAAAATCAAAAAAAAAAATCAAATATTTGAAAACAAACATCAATTGTTGAAAAACATGTAATAATATCAAATAATGGCAAAGTTATATTAGCAAATAAATATAAGCATGGTATCAATATATCCAATTTTGAGCAAACATGCTAATGGGAGATGAAGAAAGTATATCAATTCAATAACTACTCGTCCCCCTATGAAAAAGAATTTAACAAGTCTTCAAAACAACATGCTCAATGATCAATTATTTTCAACATGGGACAAATAAAATACTCAAAATGATTTCCATTCAACAATGTAAACTATAGAATATGCATATCTTCATGCCATAAAGTATCTCTTTCCTCAATACTTTTCAAGAAAACACAAAGATAGATCACAACATCTAATTAACCAAAAAGCCAAATAATTAGCAATAAAGACAAATGCCAAATATATAAATTTACAAAGATTACTCATGTATATAAGCTCATGTATATATGTCCAAGAATCAATGTAATTCACAAAATCTCAAATTCTAACTTTTCAAAATCGTTCAAGAGATATAATTTTCATAAAAGATACTAATAGAAATACTTATCTCAATAGTTAAAAAATAAAAGTTACCAAATATGCAATTTTACCTTCTTAGATTCAATCAAAGCCATAATAGTTACGTTGCTCCAATTTGAATTAATCCCTCATTTGAAGTCTAAGCAACAGTTGCTTCACGAATCACGTACAAAAATCAACCAAAAGATTTTGGTACTCATTTCTTGGGTCCTTCATTGTTAATGAGCAAAGATTTTTGGAACCCATTCTAAATTAATTCCAAATTACTAGCATTCATTTTTGACAAATAACAAGTACGATATTTATGACTAATTTTACCACAAGCATAACATACAACATTTGGCAAGACTTTCTTTTCAACTCATGATTTTTCACTATATTTTATGTAATGAAATTTTTTTTTGGAGTATTTTTCAATTTGAAACAATTTGGTCTAATATGACCTTTAACTCCACAGTAATGATAAATAGGCACAAATTTTGATTCACGTGCAAAGATCTAGATCTAGCCTTTTCATGCTTCTTCACAAAATTCACATTATGAGTATATTTTAATCAAACATGAAATTGTTTATGCACGAATTTTGATTTTCCATGAATGCTTCTAACTTTTTCATGTTTTGGCACAAATTTAGTTTCGATAAAATTAGGCCATTAGACAAAGATCTTGAGACATATATAAGGTAGCTTTAATGAAAGTAGTCTTAGAACTAAATGGATAATCCATTCACATGACACCATCTCCTTTTATCATTAAAAGATTTACCTATGTCAATAATTTTATCCAATTTTTGTGTACCACGAGTCAATTTCCTTATACTATCTTTAGCACATTCAAGCTCATTTACAAGATTTGACTCTTTTTCTTATAGAGCTTTAACAATTCATTTTTATCAAAAGCATTATGCTCAAGAAATTTAATTTTATCAACAAGAGAAAATTTATCTTTTCCTAGAGATGTACTACTAGTTTCCAATTCAATTATTCTATTTTTCAAATTAGCAATTTTATCTTTTATTTATAAAGAAAAATATTCAATTTCTCATTTTTATTTCTCAAGTCATTCAATTCAACTTTCACTTCACATGATAAAGACTTGAGTTCATCATTCTCATTTTGAAGAAACTTAATTTTATCATTCAAAACATTTTTCTCAACACAACAAACATCAACATTATTATGCAACAACACATCATTAGCTCTATTTTTCAAATATATATTTTCACTTATCAAAGATTCATTCTCAATAGACAATGCTTTAAACTTCTTTGATAATTTCACATATTTAGAACTGGACTTTTCTAAATCATGTTGCATATTTTCAAAAGCATCATATAATTCATCATAAGAATAAGTTTTATGATTTACCTCATTTTCATCACCCTCATCATCGGAATCTTTATCTGAATGAGTCATTATGCACAAAGAGGATTTATCACATTTTTCCTTTTTCCCATCAAAGAAATTTACTTAATTTTGAAAATAACAATTCTCCTTCCCATCAAATAAATTGTTAGTAGTAGAAGGAGAATTTTCAATTTTATACATATTGTCAAGAAAATTTCAAATATCATATGCATGATCAAATTGTGCAATTTTATCACATACTTCACTATCCAAAGCACTACATATGATATTTATGGCTTGAGCATTAAAAGAGAACAATGTATCATTCAATTTTATTTTTGACAAATTATGTACACAAACAAACAAGATATTAAAATCAATAGCAAGCGAAAATGTCTTCATTCTCTTTTCCCAAACATCAAAATTTTTACTATCAAAGAAATAAGGTGTAATAACACATTGACCTTCTAAAGTTGTTATAGCTCTAGCAATTAAACTATCAAAAAAATTCAAAATAATAAGATACTTTATATATCAAAATAATATTTGAAAAATAATTTACGTAGAAGAGCTACCTGCTCTGATACCAATTGTAGGTATAACAAACTTAAACAATGGTATCAATCTAAAATGATTTATGATTTTATCACAAACAAGAGAACAACCGACTCTCATACCAATTTTAGGATCGATATGGCAACCCTAAAAGGGGTGAATAAGGTTTATTAAACTAATGAAAAAAATTTCTCAAATATGGGTCAATTAAGAAAATTAATAAATCTCTGCTAATAAGTAATTTAAACAATAATTTTATACATATACATTCACTTCAAAATGATTAATAAATTAACATTAACAATTTCAAGCACCCAGTTTAATTTCAATAATAAGATTGGTAAAAGATATACAGATTAAAGAGCTACCAATCAAAGTAAACAAATATGAGCAATTAACTTCAAGAACAAATATTGTAATTAATTTCATGTAATAAACTATAACAACACATTAATTGCAAAATTAAAGTAGTATAAGGATATAGAAATTAACACCAAAAATTTTTATAGTTGTCCGGTCAAACTCGACCTACATCCACTTTCCCTAGCGTCTCTTGGGACTTTGAATAAAGATCTCATCGACTCTTCTCATGGATTAGAGCCCAACCGTTATACTGCTCTTTTTACGAGTTCAAGAGCAAACTCAATCCTTTCCATGGATTAGGATCAAACCGTTACAATCGCTCTCTTTCGAGACCAAGAGCAACTCTTACAAAGTATTTGGAAAAATTAAAGAACACACTTGAGAAACTCTCTAAAAGAGTGGATTTATAAATGTTTAGCTCACAACAAATCAATCCTCACCATACATAAATTCTCTCAAGAATAAGATGAAAAAAAAAAAAAAAAAATTGAAGCTTGGAGAGAGCAACAATGGAAGCTTAATGATTATGGAGAATTGAAAGTGGTGTAATTGTTGTTTAATTTTGGAGAAGATGGAGAGTCTAAAAAGAGGGAGGGAAATCGGTGAAAAACACATTTTATTTACGTCATTAGATTTTGGAAATGAAAAAATAAATGGTGGAACTGGAGATTTTTTCTTTTTGAAACAACTAATCATTAGACACAAACAAAAAATTATATGAATTTTTTTTCTTTTTAAAACTCCAACAAAAAGCAAATGTGTATCAAGTGTCCAAAACTAGTGGTTAAACACAAACTTATATAATATTAAATTTATTCTTTTTTAACCAAACTAAAAATCAAAAGTCCACCATGTGTCACTCTTCCAAAACTCCAAATGTCTCCTTTCAATTAGGTTCCTTTTGATTAATAAGCTGCCACGTCATCAATTGGGGTATTTTTCCGTTAAGTTTGTTTTGGCCATAACTTTTTCGTTTGAGCTCTGATTTAAGTGATTCAAAATGCGTTAGATTTGTTATTTTGAGCTCTATGCAATGGAGACTTCAAAGCACTAAAATCATTAGTGAATAAGAGCAGGTTTTGTTATTATCAAAATATTAATTAATTAATTAATTAAAATGTTGAAATTGAACCTGCAACTGTTCAGCGCTCTAGCGATATGCACTATTCAGACATTAATTAATTAATTAATTAAAATTTTGAACCTCAACCTGCAACTGTTCAGCACTCCACTTGGGTAAGAAAACTTCCCCAGTCTTCAAGGTTGCCATTGTTTTTCCACTATTATGTCTCTAGTTGAATCTACATCTTACCAAGAAGCCAGTACTAACCCTCTTTGGCAACATGCAATGAATGAAGAACTTCAAGCTCTAGAGAAAACTCATACTTGGGACTACGTGGACTTGCCTCATGGCAAAAGAACTATTGGTTTTAAGTAGATTTATAAAATGAAAACACACTCTGATGGGTCTATTGAACGGTATAAAGCTCACCTTGTTGCAAAATGTTATTCTCAGAAATATAGCATTGACTATAAAGAGAAGTTTGCTTCTGTAGCTCGAATGACATTTGTTTGTAGCCTTTTAGTTGTTGCAACAGCCAAACAATGGCCCCTTTTGCAGATGGATGCTAAAAATGCATTTCTCAATGTCACTTTATCTGAGAAAGTGTATATGAAACCTCCCCTTGACACTTCTCCTCCACCCCATAAATTCTGCCTTCTTCGTCAAGCATTATATAGTTTTAAATAAGCTCCACGAGCCTGGTTTGCCACATTCTGTTCTACTATCACTCAGCTTGGGTTTACTTCCAGTCCTCAGGATACAGCTCTTTTCTAATGTTAGATTCCTCATGGTATTGTTCTCCTCCTCCTTTATGTTGATGATGAAGGAACTCTTAAACAAGAGAATCCATGAGCGGAAGTAGATCTTTCCGATTTCATTGTGACAGAATTACCAAATATACATTCTAACAAATAGATATGCATTGTAACACTAATTACATGCATGCTTTAAAAATAAAATACAAAAGACCGAGTAAATATACCAGTTGAAGACTTTCTTCAATTAAACTTAGTCCAGCGGAAGCGAACTCCTCTACGCTTCTTATCGCCCAGCAAACAGTCACCTAACAGCACCATGGTCATCTACACGATCGGCAGCGCACGAACCAACAGCAATCGGGGACAACACCACCACTTGAAGCCACCGGTATTCTTGGAGTGAGAATCCAAAGGGTGGACTTTGATGGAATTGGTAGACGGAAGGAGGAAAAGACAACTGTGTAGTACGAACAAACAAGTGGGAGATAGTAGAAGACTATCGTATAGTCGGGTGCTTGTCGTTTAGAAAAAGATACACGATCGTGTAAGTTTAGCTAAGCGATCGTCTATCAAATGGTAAGCGATCGTTTAGGTCTGCTCGGTGCACTAAGAGATCGTATAGAAAAAGTAAGCGATCGTTTAGAAATCGCGGGCGATCATTTAGTGCGCAGGTGTGCGATCGTTTAGGAAGATGGGCATTATCGTATAGGCTTTCAACGCTATATGATCGTATACTTTCACACCGTGAGCGATTTTTTTGCGTGTCTTACAAAATGAAAACAATTTTCTTTTATTCTTCAGTTACAAGAACTGAATGCGAACTTCCCACTTTCGCACGATTCCGGAGAATTACTCGGCTAATTATCTTATAACCACTTAATTAATTAAATAATGAATATAATCATATTATATTCTTAACCTATAGTTTGATATCATATATCTACTATAGTGTTTTCTTCTCTACTTGATATAAATCATATTTATATCCAATTTCCTCCAAAATAATGTATCTCATACATTTAGTCAATTATATCATATATAATCGAATTCCCTCTTGTCAATTTGAACATTTCAAACTGACCCAAAAATGGATTCTTAACTTTATCCAAGCTACCAAGGAGACCTTATAGATCTATGGCTCAAAGCTCCAACGGTACGTGAATAGCTGACTAAACTCTTTAGCCACGAGATCCACCATCCGTTAACTACTAGGCATTCCACTAAAGACCAACAGCTGAACTCTTCTTACCACAAATATATTTCTGTGTCCATCGAATATAACCAATTATGAGTACGATGACCCTTCACATATGCTCATAAGTACAGCCGTTTTTCCCTTGTAGTTACATCTTACTTCTTAAGTACCACTAATTCCTCTAATGAACAATACAACATAGTCCAACTATGTGTGAACACTTCTCGGGCCAAGAGAAGGGGTGTGGCGCCACATCGTTCAAGCCCTAGAATCAGCCCTTAAGGGAGCTATCTATCTACTTGCCCCTGTATCGGGGAAGGAGTGAATTCCATCTTGTGTAGTTAAGTTCCCAACTCCCAAATCAGACGAATCCCCAAAGTGGTAGGTTTGAGACGACGACCTGGCTACTCGCACCCATGCAAATCAAAGGACCCCCCTCAATGGCAGGAGTTCTTAACTCACTCAGGATTGAGATCATATTACATATGGTCATCCTAGTGAAGTGAAGTCTTTGTCATGAACGGTGTTATATAACGAGATGTTAATACTTCATGATCAGGTCTTATATAAACTCTTTGTATAGGACGCCCCCACTCGCATGTCCCCTACACGAATGATCAGGATCAAACCATCTATGACAAGTCACAACACTCGTGACCATTCCACAAAGCGGGCCACATCTGTAGCATTACCAGGATAAGGTTTCCCTCCTATATCCATATACTACAAACCATTTTAGTTATTACTTAAAACATGATCCACTTGTATGTCACCACATACATGCTTAAGTTACATAAAGATAACCAGAGATTTTAGGTTTATTGGTTTGTGGTAAAGCAAATAAAATATTCATCTGAACAAAAACAAGAAGTGAAGTAAAATATCATATATTATACATCACAAGCGTTCGTACAAACTGTTTACAAACTACAGGACACGAGACTTTAGGGCATCAACCCCAATAGATGATATGATAATTACAGGTGATAATCCTAAGGCTATATTTTATTTACAAACCTACCTGAGGAAACACTTTGAGATGAAAATTTTAGGAGCACTTAATTACTTTCTTGCCCTTGAGGTGTCATCAAGCTCTGGTGGGTATTATCTGTCTCAAGTGAAATACGCTTCTGATCTCTTAGCTCGATCTGGTATTACGAACTCTGCTACATCGTCAACACTGAAGGAACTCTATGAGGAGAGAACCTTGAGCGGAAACAAGATCGTCCCAAATCCATTTTTCATTGAATGTAAGTTTTACATTAAATCAAGAACAAGATATGGATTTACATAAATTATAGTATGCATTAATGAAGGAAAACTTAGGGTTTTAGAAACCCTTACCTTTGAAGACTATTCTTCAAGAATCCCTTAAACAAGTCACGAATGGATCTCCTTCTCCAAAAAGGACACCACCAAACGAAGCCTTCTGTATTCTCCTTAGGGATTTAGAATGGCGGGAGGTGTGGGCTTTGTCTTAAGGTTTTGGAAGAGGGAAGAAGATGGAGAGGAGGAGAGGGAAGAGAAGAACTTTTCTTCTCTTTTCGTTTTTTTCCAAAGAGAACTATTCTCTCAATGTTTCATGGAGGAAGATGAATTAACGCCATCCCCCTCTCTGAACCCTCTCATCACGTATTTGGCTGAGAAAAATTAAGGGGAGGGAGTTGTAACTCCCTCCCTTTAATTAATTAATATTAATTTAATAAAATAAAATTAATAATAATTATACATATAATAACAATCTTATTATATGTATATAAACTATATGTTATATCCCATATAACACATAATCTATAGTTACAAATTGTATCAAATACAATATAACCTATAGATGTGTTTTCTCTCAACCATACATGGCATTTAATATAAATCACATTTATAGTAAACTCACTTATATGTATCTCATTCATATAATTGATATTTGGATCATATCCAAATATTTAATTCCTCTCAACTGATAGTAAACTCACTTATATGAATCCCAATCATATAAATAATATTCAAATTCCTCTCATATTACTTTATATTATAATGTATCAAATACATTATATTAATTATATCACATTTATAATTAATTTAATTAATTATATCATATATAATTAATTTCCTCAATTAAATCCATAAATAATTCTCAATTAAATCCCTGTTGAACTACAGAGAGGGCCTTATGGACTTGTAGATTGAAGCTCTACTTAGATAATTAATTAAACTCTTTAATTAAATTGCCCAACATCCGTTAACTATCAGTCATTCCACTAAAGACCGACAGCTGCACGTACTACAGATAAATTTCTGTGTCCATTGGATATAACCAATCAACAATGCGATGACTCTTCACAAATTGCTTATAAGTACAGTTGGGCCAAAATTACCGTTTTGCTCCTATAGTTACATCTAACTTCTTAAGTACCACTGATCCCTCTAATGAAGAAATAAGTCATAGTCCAACTATGATCAAGTCCTTTTCGAGCCCAGAGAGGGTATGGTCATTATGTTCAAGCCCCGGAATCAGTCCTTAAGGGAGCAATTTATCTACTTGCCCCTGCATCGAGGAAAGAGTGAATTTTATTTCATGTAACTGTGTTCCCAACTCCCCAGTTAGACGAATCCCCAAAATGGTAGGGTTATTGAGTTGGCAATCTGGCCTCTCTCACCCATACAAATCAAAGGACCACCTTCATGAGCAGGAGTTCACAACTCACTCAAGATTCATGTCATGTCACTTATGGTTAACCTAGTGAAATGTAAATCTCTATTATTAAGGACATTATATAAAGAGACTAATCATTTCGTGGTCTGGTCTTATACAAACTCTTTATATAGGATATTTCTGCTCACATGTCTCTACATAAATGATCAGGATCAGATCATTTGTAGTACTTTATAACACTTGTAATACCTACAAAGCGGGCCATATCCATAGTGTCACCAGCATAAGGTACCTAGCCTTATCCATCTACTACAGACGATTTAGGTTATTATTTAAACAAGTTCCACTTGTATGTCTCTACATACTTGTTTAAATTACATAAACTAACCTAGGATCTAGTTTATTGGATTGAATATATGCTGATAAAATAACACTTATTTTATTAACAATAATATGTTCATACAAAGTTTACAAACTACGAGATTACAAGGCGATTTAGGACACCAATCCTAACAAACACCATTGGATTTGAATGTTCACTTGACTCCGTTCGATGGTGTTCCTCTTGACGATGTCGCTCTATATCAGTAATTGGTTGACAGTCTTATTTATCTCACTGTGACTCGTCCAAATATTGCATATGTTGTTCATATTGTTAGTCAATTCATGGCTGCTCTCCGATCTATACATTTTACAGTTGTTCTTTGTATTCTACGACATGTCAAGGGCACACTTGGTCATAGACTTCAGTTTTCTTCCTAGTCATCCTTAGTGTTATCTGGCTACTCAGATGTTGATTGGGCTGGTGGTCCCACTGATCAACATTCTGCCACAGGTTATTACTTCTACTTGGGGGATTCTCTTATTTCTTGGTGAATTAAGAAGAAAACGGTTGTTTCATGTTCCAGTTCTGAATCAGAATATCATGCTCTTGCTCGTGCTACTTCTGAGCTATAATGGCTTCGTTTGCTTCTCGCAGATATGGGTGTTCCTCAACAGTCATCTACTATACTTCATTGTGATAATTGTAGTGTTGTCCAGATTGTTCATAATGATGTATTCCATGAACGTACCAAACATATTGAAAATGACTGTCACTTTGTTCGTCACCATCTCCAGAGTAACACTCTCGACTTACTATTTATCTCTACTATTGAAAAACCTGCTGAAATCTTCACGAAGGCATTGTCACCGAGCCATTTCATTCAGCTACTTTACAAACTCATGTTGATCTCTACTCTACCACCTTGAGTTTGAGGGGAGGTGTTATCGTATATAAATTTATTGTAAGTTACCCTATTTTTAGGCTAATTTAGAGGTTGACTTAGTCTTAGACTTTCCTAATTTATTTTACATTTTGCGTACATTTTTGTATGTATTCTTCAATATACACAACAAATTATCGGTACGTCTTCAGCGATGAACCTCATGACTCCGGCGACCTATAGCAACCCAAACTCCCCATCCACCATTGAAGAAGTGACGAAGAGAAGAAGAGATTGAAGAAGGCAGTGAAATCTTTCGGTAAAGTTATTATTATTTTTTTTTTGGTTTTATTTTGTTTTTTTATTTACTTCCTTCTTTTTCTCTTTCTATTTCTGTAAAATAAAATGTTTATATGTTTTGTTTCCATCATATATTAATTTTTTTCTTTGGAAGAAATTAGTTTTTTTCACATCATATATTAGTTAGACTATTGTAATTAAAACTTTGAATTGACTTTAGTTAGATTATTCTAATTGAATTTCAAATAGATTTTAATTAGATTGCCCAAAAAAAAGTTAATTTAGTTTCCATTTGAATTTTGTAAATTAATCATAATTTGATTTATCTTTTAGAATTTCTAAAGAGCTTTGATTTGGAGTTTTTAGTTTGGTTTAATTTCAATTATCTCTTGAAATCTCATATTGATTGGAATTTTAAAAAGAATTTTTATTTTATTTCCTCATTGATTTTCATATTGGATTTGATTACATTTTGGGCTTAGCTTCAGTAGAGTCCCTCCAAATTTTATTTTAATATGATTCTAATTTGGAGTTTTAAAAAAGGAATTTAAATAACACTTTGGTGTCAAGCTCTTCAATCTAATTAAAATGAAATTTGAATCATTCTAATTTTGGAATAAAAATACATTTCAATTTCAACCTTTGTTTCAAGTTTTCGTTAATAAATTTTAACTTGGTTTTAATTCAAAATTGTCAATCAAATTTCAATCATTCAAATTTTAATTTCCAAATACTTTAAATTATTTTAATTTGAATTATCTAAATAAAATTTTAGTCATACAATTTGAAGGATTTGCATCACTTACAAAAATTTATTCATATTTTACAAATTTGTGAGGTAAATACCAACATGATAATAAATTGACGGACATTTGACATTTATGTGTTAAATAAATCCTCATTTAACTTGGAGGTATTTAAGTGAATACCTCTACCTAAAAATTGTTCAATTAATTATATTTTATTAAATTTCAGTTTTTAATAAAATAAATATTTTTCTCTCAAATAAAGATTATTTTTAATAAGACTATACGGAAGATGTAGGGTGCCAATACATTTCCTACACTCAATGACCCCGAACCTAACTTTGAAAAAATAGACCGTTTGTTTTTCTTTTAAAAATGGGTGACCAATCACACCCTATGATTTGTGGCGATTCCAAAGCTTTCTTTCAAAAAGAAAGCCTTATGGGAATGATATCACCCGCTCCACATCGTAATGACGGTTGCGAAACTCATTCTTGTTTTTTGAATTTGACTAAAAATTTGAAGGTTTCTTTAAGAAATTTGAAACCCATCATAATAAACTTACGAGAAAACAAGCTTAAATTTCAGAAACAGAAAACTAAAAACAACACCCAAGCTCATTTTCTCTCAATTTCTTGCAATAACTTGCATATTTCTTGAGTAGAAGGGTTCAATACTTAACCAATTTCCAAAAATAAAAAATAAATAATAAACTATTTGTTGGGTTTTATGTCCTAAAACTCGTGGTTTGTAAATAATAGAACTTATTCTGAAAATTCAATAAGTTGTTATTGAATCTTTTGTTTTTTAGAAATCCAATAAACTAAAGTCCCTTGACTGATACATGAATACTTGAACTTTATGTGGAGACATACAAGTAGATCAGGTTCGAGTAAATAATCAAAATGATCTATAGTATATGGATAAAGTTGGGTGCCTTATTCTGGTAACACTATTGGATGCGGCCTACTCTGTACTTGTTACAAAGAGTGTAAAGTGCTATATATGAAGTGATCCTAATTCGTGCATGTTGTGACATGAGGAGTGGGGGCGTCCTGTGCAAATGAATTTTGTGCAAGATTGGACCACGAAACCAATCACTCTTACTTTATAATATTGTTTACTGTTTAAGACTGACTATTTCAAAGCGATGACCTAGGTAACTTGACCTTAATCCTGAGCTAACTATGATCTTCTGTTTGTTCGGGATTATATTTTGATCTGCAAATGGTGAGAGTAGATCAAATGTCTTCGCTCAATAAGCCTGCCATTTTGGGATAAGATCGGATGAATAGCTGGGGACATAGGGTACAAGACGGAATTTACTCCTACCCGATTAGGGTTAGTAGAGAGGTTATTCCTTTCAAGTGTTGTTCTGGGTCTTGAACAAAAGGCCTCACCCTCTCATTGGCTTGAGAGGGATTCGATTTGTTGATTGGATCACAAATCAATTGTTCATTAAGGATCAGTGGGACTTAAGAAACAAGAGATAATTTCGGGGGTAAAACAGAGATTCGACCCAGTCATTATTATGAATAACCTGTGAAGGGTTAACTTACTAATCATGGTTATATCGAGTGGACATAATATATCTACATTAAGGGAATTCAGCTATGGGCTTTAGTGGAATCACCCATTAGTTAACGAATGGGGGTTAATTCGGTCTAATGAGTTTAGACGATTAATCTCGGATCGTTGGAGTCCATGATCTGTAGGTGCACGAGGTCCCCCTACTAGCTCGTAAATGGATTAGCTCTAGAATAGCGTGATAAGTTAATTTGAAATGTTCAAATTAGAATTAAATGGAATTGGAGAAATAATATTTAAATATGGTCTAAATATTTGAAGATGGAATTATGTAAAATTAATTTAATATTTGATATTAAATTAATTAGAATTATTTATATTGTTTAAATTATTTATTAATTTTATTAAGAAAATTAATTTATGAAATTATTTTTTTAAAATGAATAATATTTTCAATTTTATAAAATAAATTGATTTATGAAATCAATTTTGAGAAATTGAAAAAGAAGGAAAAAACACAAAAATAGAAAATAAGCATTTTCCATTACTTCTTCAAGTAGCTCACTAACAACCCACTTCTCAAGCTTCATTAACTCCAAGTATGAGTTGCATCTCATGCAGCTAATCTCTTTGCATGAGTGTCTGCAATATATTGAAGAGATATGAGTGTTTTTTAGGCAAGGCAAACGATAGAATTTCTCTGAAAATTCGTGTGAAGAAGCTGTTCTTCAGCTGAGTTGCTGCTTTGAGTTTGTCTCCAAATTCTCTTAATTCAGACTTATTTCTGCTATAGCATGCTTTCATTTCTGCCAAAATTAATGAATTAGAGTGCTTATGGATCATGGCCACTTCTACTGCATGATGGTGCATTCCAACACTATTCTTATTAGTTTTCATAATTTGACTAGATTTTTTAAAACATTGGTAAAGAACATTGATAATAATGGAGGAAATTTAGAGGTGAAATAAGTGTTCATAAACTTAATTTTTAAAAACTAAAAACTAAAGACCAAAGCCCCATTTAGTTTTTTATTTTTAAAAATTAAGTCTATTTCCTCCTCATTTCTTACCATGATTTCCATTTTTTTAGCACAAAAATTGAATTCTTTATTAAATTCCAAAAACAAAACTATTTTTTAAAAACTATTTTTTTGAATTTTCAAAACTTGGCTTGGTTTTTTAGAATATTAGAAGAAAGTATATAACTAAACACATAATTTAGAGGTTGAAGAGGTGGTTGTAGGCTTTCATTTTCAAAAACTAAACTAAAAATCAAATGGTTATCACCCAAATGATTATCAGACAAGACCAAAATAATTATCAAACGACGTTTCCGAAACATATTAGATACAAAATTGAAATTAAGATGTATTAAACACATTTTTAAATTTCAAAGATCAAATAGACACAAACCTTAAACATGATGCTGATCTAGATCAAATATAAGTCTTAGTTATGCATCATATCAGAGATTTGTGGAGTCATAAGTCACATCAAATTGACTCAATGCCATATGATAAAACTCAAATATTACAAAATGTTTGAGACAACCTAATATGATATCACCTTAATGCTCCTATCATGGCCAATCAAACCCGCTTCCTCATCCTCGTCTCTGTTTAATTCTTCATTCTGACCAAAGTTTTCATTAAATTTTACAGGAACTAAGGTCGAGATTCTCCACGAGATATTCGCAGAAATCAGTATGAATCTAACCACACAATAAAAGCTGGCAGGGGGATGAGCTAGTGTTGAAGAGTGACTAAGATTTGAGATTTCATGAACTTTGTACATGCTATTGTGGATATTACATGGTAAAGAAAAACAACATTCCCTACAAAAGCTCTCAAGCAGTTGAAGACAATATTTACATTTCACTGGCGATAAACAAGAGCCCGAAAAATGATCAAGTTTCCTCTCTTAGTTCAATACTTCAAAGCTAAGAATATTCACAAAACTACAGGAGGTATGACAGGAAACCAACCGTATCGATCATGTTCTTCAATGCCCACCAAGATTTAACGCATGTCCGAATCTGTCGAGAGTTGCCAGTCTCAAAGCTCGCTCTCTTTTCCTCAAATTTTTCTCCTTGATTTGCATCAGTTTGTCGTAGACACACCACGGGAAGCTCAAATAATGGTCGCGTTTCATTTCCTCATTATAACAGCCCCAATATGAGTGATGATATGTGACATGGTACCAAGCTGAAGCTTTGGCAAATAAATCATCTGAATCTGAATTCGATCCGCCTTCTCTTGCATTGAACCATGTCCTAGCCTCCTTTCTTAGAGACCTTACAGCCAAGTTGATTGCTTCTGCATCTCTTCTCCTGGTGAAAGACTTGGACATTCTCATAATACTCCCACTAAGTATCTCGGCCTCCGACTTGATCCCGTAATAATCGAGCAAATTCCCCAACTTGTAATCATAATTGCTTTTATGATAGAATGCATCTCCAACATAATCTTCAAAGCCTTCGACTTCCATATCTGAGTCGTAACACTGCATTGCTACATCTCGAGTAAATGACCTAATATAGCTCAAAGTTGGTGCAATGTCTTTCACAGCCCGGAAAAGCTTTCCAATCACATTCTTTGATTCGTAGGAGGGCTTGTCAGGCTTCTCCATAAAGTCAGGAAACTCTTTGACATATAAATGAGGAGGTATAATAGCTGGTACTCCAGTTTTTGGGAAGTCCACAGCAATGGAGAATAGCTTTGCAAGCTCCACACAAGGACTACCTCTTGCTTTAAAGGGCTCTTTATCTGCAAAGGCAGTATGTGCATTGGCAATGATTCCAAGACTGTCATTAACCATGTAGTTAACGAAATATTCTTGGATATCCTGTTGTAAAGAACAATAGTTTCAAATTAGGACTAAAAACACACACAGGCATGAATGGTTTCTCTTCTAATGAGAAGCAATGTTCAAAGTGAATGTCTTTTATAAAACAAACATTGGAGTTCATTGGCGGAGATAAAACGCTGGAAAAGTGATATGTTTCAAAAAGAAAACATGATTTGAGTTATCAAGATCAAAACTTGTCATTGCTTGTGTGCAGATACCTCAGTTGTGACATCGCGATCTAACTGAATAGGGGGTGCAGGAGTATAATCCATTGGCGGAATTTGTCGAGGCGGGATCAATTCGGTATCCCAACAGACAAAGTAAATATCACCATCTAAATCACTACCCGAGCATTCATTCGGATGAGGCCTAAATTAACAAGTTCAGCATCTGGTTGGTTACATTTATTTTAGAGGAAAATCTTCAAAACAAAATTATGCAAGCAATTTGTCACAACACATATTCTAGAAAATATATGTTGACATGTCAATATTCTGAAAATGAATATTGAAGGGGCTTTCTTGCATTTAAAATTGAAAACACAACTTATTTTCCAATCAAGAAAAAACTAGCATTGGTAAATGTACTAACCTCGATCCTTTTTGAGGAAAAACTACACAGTCAACCAAATGGTACAACCAAGGTATATTTACAGCCTTTAATACACGAACATCACCAGGGTGCAGGCAAGGATTTTTTGCAACTGTAACATTTCCTTCAATAACTAAACGGTGTTCCGGGCCACTCATATTAAATGCAAAGGAATCAGATAAATTTCGACGTCTAGCACTGGAGATTTGCACAAATACCTGCCCATATTCCAAGGTCCTAGTCTCATCAAGACATCCCATCATCGCTCTCCCATTCGGGATAAAGATTCTTGATTTGGTACGTAATTCTAGCAACTTTGATGCCCGGAAAGTCTGTAACATCATTGATAGATACGGCTCAACATCTGGTTTATAGCCACATTTGAGCATTTCCTTGAGAATATTAGTATTCTCTCCAGGAGCCATCAACTCTAAGGCTTCCCGAGCCTTCAATGGATCTGTTAATATGGCATCCAATTGCTCTACAGCTTCACGTTGTTTGTTCTCAAAAATTTCATCTCTAACTCCTAAAGTAGACAAAAGAGTAATCAGCTGACGATTAAGGAAGCATGGCTGGTATTTGCTATATCCTAAGACGTCAAGTTTTGTGTTGTCTGATTCAAATTTGCACATACTCTTCCTCAGAGATAATTTTATAGACGAGTGCGGATCAACAGCAACAACACCCTTGTATCCACCATAACGAATCTGAAAAGCAGATGGGGTGGATCCTTGGAAACCACATTTTGCAGCGACCTTTTTGGCGAAATCATTTGATATTTTTCCAATTCCATCAGAAAAGACATACTTGACTTCTCCATGTTGAAGCTCTATGTCAGGAATAATTTCCCTTTCATCTCTAGCAACCGAAAGTGTCTCCGTCGATGAGCCGAATGACTGGCCCAATCTAGCAGCATACTTTGCTGGATTCTTGATATGTCGAAAATCGCCCATCCATGCTCTAATATCAGCTGCATCAAGGCCCGGTCTAGAAGCAAACATCCACAAAGAATTATCTCTTAATTGGCTTGATGAGAATGCAAGAAACTGAAAGGTTTTATCACCAATGACTATGCCATTTCTAAGAACAGAGAGAATTCTTTTGTAGATATCAGTTTTACTATCCTCGCTTGTAGGAGACATCCGTGGCAATAAATCTGTGGAACGCATTTTATCCCACTCCTCATCAACAAAAGACACACGAAGAAAATTATCAGTATCTTGAGGAAAATGGCGCAACACTCGATTCGAGACATTAACTTCAGGACCACAAAAGTACACCTTACAAGGTGTTATTTGAACTCGACGGACATATACCAATCCGGCATCCAAGGATATAGCAGGAGAATTTGGAGGATGTCTTGAATACTTTCTGTACTGCTCAGTAATAAAGCTTGATGGCTCATAGCTGCATTCCTTTAAATGGAACAGTTTTTCCAAGGCATGTTCTACAAATTCAATTCTTATTCTACGTGGATCAACCAACCGGTAGAAACTAGTATCAATCAATGGCCATGGAATGCAACCATGTTGAACCAATGCATTTATTTTAAACATAATCTCATATGGCAGAACATGAGGACGAGAATCAACAATAGGAGCAAGATCTCTACAGAAAGAAAAACTAGCATCTCCATCCACCAACTGGAACTCATTTTCAAATTCTTCATAATAAGCAAAATTTTGTCTAAAATTTGGAAGTTGACAGCGATTAGGTAGCTTCAAACATAAAGAAGAAGATTGTCCAATAGAGCATGATGGAGTAAAATCAGCAGTTCTAATCCATTGATCATCAGGTACTTCCATAAAAAAGTTAAAAAGTGGGTCATCAAAGATTTGTACACTACAAGGTGCAACGTTTTTATATATCCGAGGAGCTCCATATAACTGATAAAAGAAACATAACATTTATAATCAGACTATTAAGCTTGACATGTGAGTAACAGATCTACTATTTAATCAATAGCAGGGCTCAATATCATGCAATGAACCAAAAACTTTCATTATGAACAAATAATCTAGTTTTCATATGTACCAAAATCCACAAGCAGGCGTTATCCATCCAAACTAACCACATTATTTCATGAGTAGACAAGAGAACTCAAAATCCAAGGACATAAATCAACAATGTTATTTTAGCATACAAGTTGGAGCATCTAAATGTTTAAAGTTAAACATTAACATCTAAAAAGATGGCAATAATCATGAAAAAGATATATGCAAACCAAAAATCATTACTAGGTGTTACTGTTGTCTTTTTAGTATCAGTCAGAACAGAATCCACAACACTAACAGTCAAAATTAAAAAAAAAAAATTAAAAAAAGGACCTAAAGTTCAATGTCAATCATAAAAAAACAGTGTTGTTAGTATCAACATTAAGCAAGATGTGGCTAAAGAAATCGTCGCTAGTTTTTTCAACACTCTTTCTTATGGTGTTCATAACTACCATTACGACTTTCAAAGAGAAAGTACTCTTATTCAGGCAACTTTAAGAGAGGAAAGCAACATTTTTCAACAAGGCTATAACACTCTAATTTCAAATTACCAATGCTAATGCAATAGTTGAAACAATGCTTTAACAAGGATAGAAAATTTTTTCAACTTTATTAGAGAGGATAATAATTCTTTTCAAAATAAAATGAGACAACTTTAGATAGACATTTGATCACAGAACCTGGATGATAAGATACTTCATAGATCGATGTTGTGGATGGTGGAGTTGTATCTGCCAAATGTTCTCGTATGAAAGCTCAAGCCTATACTTTACAGAATTATGTTTCAGATGGAAGTTCATTTTTCGCATTCCAATTCCAAAAGTCACCAAATCAATATCTCCTTCCCACAAAACACGAAACTTTTCACTTGAGACCTGACACCCAAAGCACAATGGCAAGTCTTCCAAGGTATACATGTATGTCCTAGGCTTTGGTACAATATCAACCTCGGCTGCTCGAGCCTTAAGATAAGACGATCCGTACCATAGGCTTTGATTAGCTAAGGATATGATCAACTCAGCTTGGGTAGCACTAGTGAATTGAACAATAGCATATACTCTAGCTCCCCCTCTCTTAGGTGCTCTAACCTTAATAGCATAGACAGTTCCTACACCTGTACGACCCTCCAGAAAACTCTTAACGGCATCTGCTGTGACATTTGAAGGAAATCCACTAATATGAACTGTTTTCCCCATAAGATTCCAAAGAACTTTGTCAGTCTTTTCCTGGTTTACCAAGGCAAGCTACAAATTTGAAAAAAACCTCACTTCTATGCTCTTATACTTGAACTATGGCTCTAGTGTGCAGGGAGCATTCCCCAAACAATGGGAAAGAACAAAATATGACTATAGAAACTTGCAAAGGTGAAATTTGCCCTACAAAAAGAAACAAACACGAAAACAAGTCTAGCATTAGAATCAGTGACAATTCAGATGCAGATACTAAAGATAAATGAAGTGAAGACATGGGGAGTATAACCCCACATTGGTCAAGAAACACTCAATCAACAGAAACCCAACAAAGAAAAACAAAGAAAGTTTGTTCTGAAAATGGAGGGAGAGACGCACACCACCAGAAAAAGAAAAAAAAATGTTGGAGTTTCCAACTTCAGTGCTCACAGAGATCAAACCTCAACTAAAAAAGATCAAAAGATCAGACAAGAAAACAGAAAAGTTCCAAGAAATACATACAAACCCAGGTTCAAAAGAACATGAAAGACCTCCTCCAAGAGGCACAAATCGATAAACCCAAATGAAAATTTGCGAATTTTGAAGGTTCCATATGACCCAGAAGAGCAAAAGACCTTAAAACAGAGAAAAGTCAGATGAATAAGATCAGAGAGAGTGTGAAGAGTCAACTGCAAGAGAAGAGAGATGGACTATGGATTCGAAGACAAAGCGACCCTTGTCCCATTTCCATTATGCTCTATCTCCTCGAACAAAACTCCAAATACATTAAGTAGGATGCTTATGATTCAAGAAATACGAAATGTTTATTATTTTGGTATATATTAGTAACCATATTCTAAGATCTTGTTATATATTAGTTGAATTAAGATTTCATTTAAACCATATTAATTAAGAATTGACTTCTACCCATTAAATTCATACTCAATTAAAATCTAATAATCTAAAGTTTTAATTAATTAAATCACATAATAAGATCAAATCTAATAAAATAATCAATGTGATAAGTTATTAATCCATATACATAGTCATACTTTAATTAAACATATTATTATTTAAATACATCTAATATCTATACTTAATTATTTAAGTTTTAAATACGATTTTGACAATTTTTTAATGAATTATTATTTCAAAGTTGATGTGACAGGTTGTATGTATCAATAAAGTTTGTATTGTATTATTATTGTATTTAAATTTGACGTGGCATATTTATAAAGTGAATGTATCTCATATGATTGGGGGTATTTTTCGTAATTTTAATGACAAACCTATGATCTCATTGCAAAAGAAAAACTCTAAAATTCGTTGTAGTTGAGTTCATCGGGGCTATTTGCACTCTTAAATGGAATTATTACATTGTAATAGGGATTTATCCTTATTGGGTTGAAACAGATTTGATGATTTTCTGAAATTTATTCGAACGTCAAGACTCTTTGAACGATGAAGTTCAAGTCTTTGTGATGACATTCGAGCTTTTTCATTGAAGAGGTATTGCTTTAGGCTTCTTTTTTTGGTCTATGAAACTGTAATGTTATTACTCACATTTTTCCATATAATGAACAACAAACCAACTCTCACAGATCGATGTTGTGAATCAATTTAGAATATTTATGAGAATTATATTTAAAAATCGTCAATGCATAAATTCTTATACGTTCATAGACTTCAATAAATGATGTAACAAAATTGACTATTATAATTTGGATGGACGAATTTCAAATAAATCTTAATCGATAGTTTAAATTGATTCGCTTATATATGTAGGTTTTAGAGCTTTAATTGATAAGATTATAAGTTTCCAATGATGTTTATCAAAATAAAGCATAATAGAAGATTTAAATTGATGCACTTATGAAAGTTCGAGTTTAAATAAATATAATCATTAATTTATGGTTTAAATTAATATAATCTCAAAATTTAGGAGTATAAACTGATATTTGTCGAAAAATTAAATATAGATAATCATGAAGGAGTAAAACGATATTTAAAGTTGGAAAATTTTCATTGATAGAAAAAATGTCAACTATTTACAAAAATAACAAAAAAAAAAACACTGATAAACTTCTATCAGTGTCTATCACATAGTATGAATGATAAACTTCTATCATTTTTCATCACTGACAGATTTCTATCCGCCTCTATTAAATAAGATTAAATTTTACTATTTTGTATAAATAGTTTTCTTATTTCCCTATTTTTGAAAATACCCTAGAAAGTTCTTAATTTTTAATCTTTATTTTCTTTTCTTTTTGAGAATTCATCTTGGGCTCCCTTCATTTTAGGTATCATTGTTCCTTAATTTTCAATTTTACTTATTTAATATGATTCTGATTAAATTTTAGTGTATTTTCATTATTATTACATTGAAGAGAGTGCACTAAAAAGTAAGAATAACTAAAAATAATTAATTTAGTTTAATATTTTAAAAATGCTTAGAAGGAATCTTTTGTGGGGCATGAAAAAGTTTGTAGAATCAATTATGTGAAGGTGCAAATTGGAAGAATTGATTTAAAATCTTAATAGACTTCATTTTCCCAAAAGCCTTGACTTGACCAAATGGGCAAATGACAAAGAAAACTTGGTGGCTAAGTTTTACTTCTATGGTACAATTATTGTTTCTTTTATATTAGGCGTTAAAGAAAAAGAACTCTATGAATTCCAACTTTTGTGTTTCCCAAGTAATTTCAAATCAATCTAATCCAATTGAAATTAATTTACGACATTTTAAAGGGTGGAATCATTTTTATTAGGTTCAAAATAATTTTTACCCTATTAATATGGTAACTTTTAGATTGTTCTATTTTCGAAGTTTTGTTAATTTTATGAGATTCAATCATATTAAATGTTTTGATGATAAAATACATTTTTTTATTGATAATTTTTATGTTTTAAAGTGTCTTTAGCATAGAGCTCGAAGAGACGATTTCAAAACATTTTGAATCATTCAAATCGGACATCAAACGCAAAAGTTGTGACAATAAGAGGATTTAAAAGAAAAATCATATGTGGGGATGACATGACAAATGTGGATCAATCACATGATAATACGAGTTGAAAAGATAGTATACACTTGATAAAATAATCAAATCAATTAGACGATTCAAATCACTACACACGACGTTATCTGAATACTTATTTTTAAAATTAAAATAATTGAATTTAAAAAAAAAAAAGAAAAAGAAAAAGTTGCCCAACGATACTTTCCATCTTATTTTTATTTAGTTATTTATTTATTTATTTATTATAAATATTATATAAAAATAATAGATGTCCGTTAGTGTCATGCTTAGTATCCAATGTCAAGTGTCATTTTCTCATTATCACATGTGTTGGCTATATGTTATTCAACCACTTATGCATAGTGTCTAAGTGTACCACTTACTACTTGCCAAAATTCCCTATAAATAAGTGGTCATTTATAGATTTTGTAGAGATATATACATTGGTGAGAATTCCACTTCAATTTACATATTATCCAATTTTATAATTTTAGTTATTTTATGCTTTTAGTTATTTTATTTATTTATTATTATTATTATATAAATATATTATTATATTATATTTCTCCATATCTGCGTTTCCGTTGTGCTTCTCAATTTCACAACACGTTATTAGCACAAGCTCCTGTCGTTTTTCCCACTAAAGGTAGGTCCTAAACGTATATTGGTTTTTCCCTCTTCGTTATAATTAATGAATTTAACGTTATTTTGCATATTCAATATCTATTAAATTTCTAACGTAAGTACAATATTTTATGATAGTGCTGTCATAACAAATCTTACAAAATTAGAATTTGTCGCCCTTGATAATAACGACAATAATTATTTGTCATGGATACTTGATGCCGAAATCCACCTGGATGCTATGAATCTTGGGGAGACTATTAAAGAAGAAAATATGACATTCAGTCAGGACAAAACAAAAGCTATGATTTTCCTTCGTCATCATATCCACGAAGGATTGAAAATTGAGTATCTTACAATAAAAGATCCATGTATCCTTTGGAAAAATTTGAAAGAGAGGTATGATCATAAAAAAAAACAATTATTCTTCCTAAAGTTCGTTAGGAGTGGATGCACTTGAGGCTACAAGATTTCAAATCAGTAAGTGATTACAACTCCACATTATTTAAAACCAGTTCAAAATTGTTGTTATGCGGAGAGAAAATTACTGATGTTGATATGTTAGAGAAGACATTTTCTACATTTCATGTCTCAAATATTTGAAACAAGGTTGATACTTTGTTTTAATAATATGAAAGTAATATAGGTTCAAGAGTATGAATTTGAGTGGAATTCTATGACATTATTTTGGTTGAAAATGATCGGGATGATAATAATTTACTTGAGTTAGTTTAGAGGATCCATATAAATTTGCATTCATTTGGATCCAACTTAATTCAAATAAGTTGATAACACAATCCAAATCATAAGAGTTGGGGTTGGGTTGATCAAATTTTTTGGGTCATCAGGTTTTTCGGACATTCTACCTCTTTATTACTTTTTTTAGTACAACCGAGGTGGTGGATTCAAACCATAGGACTCATGGTCGTTAACACATATCGAATGTTAGTTGAGCAATATTCGCTTTAGCTAGACCCTTTAGTTAAGTTTTGTAGTATGAATTTATGAGTATTTGAACCTTTTACGTTGAGTTATAATGAAGTTTGATATGAAATAAAGATTAACACAACACTACTAAAGAGATGAGGGTAAATGCATGTTATGAGATTTAGTTGTATCAATTTCCTTCTTAGCTCAAAGAGTTGTCTGTAAAAGATAGTTTGAAAATGACCCATTTGAGACGTTATAAAGCGTATTTTTCTTCTAAAAAAGAGGAGAGATTGAAAACAATACATTCTCCCTACAAACCTCTACGATATCTATTGGCGTGAGAAACTTTTGGTATGGTTTCATTCTCCGAGCTAACCTACATAAGAGTACTCACACCAGTATAGTGTCGAGTTGACCAACTTTGAAGCCTAAGTTAATATAGAGAGTGTATAATCTACCCAAGCACATAGAGTAAGATTTGAGTTCTCTTTTGGAGCTAGCTTACTTATTTCTTTCCGTTGAGGTTGTTAAATTAAACTATTTACAATGCCCTTTCTCTATACTCGTATGTGGTTGCAATTAATGTTGACGTTGTTAGGGTGATTGTGGTCCTCGAGGTTGAAGAGTGTTATGACTGAGTTCGACTCGATTATTTTTCGAATAGTGTAATTCCTTTAGCTTAACTAGTTGCTTGAAACTTGAGGATTTGACTTTTCCATTTTATAATAAGTAGTTCTTCCTGTTGCCTCCCAATTCTCTTTAGACTTGGACATTGCCTAAAACAACCCTCAACAATATTAAAAACGAGGAGAAAAATTGTTCATAATTCCATATTAAAAATATAGGAAGATCTCACAACTTCTAAAATATACTTGAAAAGATAGTATACAGTTGGTAAAATAATCAAATCAATTAGACGATTCAAATCGTTACATACGACATTATCCAAATACTTATTTTTAAAATTAAAAGAATTGAATTATAAAAAAGGAATTAAAAAAAAAAAAGAGAGAGAGAAAAAGTTGCCAACGGCACTTTCTATTATTATTTCCTTTTATATTTAAATTCAATTCTTATTTAAATCTCATAATCTCTTCTCTTTTTAAAAACAATCTCTCATCCCTCAATCTTATTGAAATTTCTCTCCAACTCTTCATTGTTGATCTACCTTAAAATTTTCATTCATGTTCTTAAATTATTTTTTTGTGAGAGAAATTCATTTTTGCGAGAGATTATTTTGATTGCCTACATTTGTCAATTTCACTATTTTAATTGAGATTTTGTATAAGGTGGGAGTACACATTGGGATTAAGTGCAGTGGTATAGTCCTAAACTCGAAAAAAAAAAATTGTAATGGTTTGATCTTGAACCCGTGAAAAAAATCAAAATAAGTTGGATCCTAAACCTGCAAAAGAATTGGTTGTGGTTTGACTCTTAAACCCTTAAAAAGAGTGTTAATCAATTTTATTCTCACCCGTAAGAGAATTTGTGCACTAAGATACTCAAGAATATTACCGAACCACCATAAAAACTATCGGTGTCATTTCTTTCTCTCTACTCTATCTTATGCACTTAATTATTTTTATGAGAAAGTGCATGCACAATAATTTTCTTTGATTAATTATGATAAATATTGATTGCTTATTTGTTTATTCTAAATTAAATTAGTTTAGTTTAAATTTATATATAAAAAAAGTTTTTTTTAAGTAACCTTACTCATCCCTCTAAGTATTGCTATATGATCCTACAATTAATATTAGAGCGAGTGACTCGGTTTTTTTGTTTCAAAAAGTGTTCTGAAATCTTATTTTCTTGTTACTTTAAGATTTGTTCTTTTAATAATACTATTAAATCTGGAAATTTTTTATTTTTGAAAAAGAGTCTGAAAATTTTGAAGATTGATTGAACTTCAAAAAGAAATTTATTCAAATTAGCTACATCTTAGTGCTTCAAATGGAAAAATCCATAGTTGCTAATTTTATTTTTGAAATAATTTGAGATGATATGCTATAAAATTATTTTTTAATTTGAATTTGATATTCCTAGATTGGTTAAATAGAAAGATTATATTTTTGGGTGTCATATTGATTTGATTATGCTATCAATACATTTATTATTTTTTATTGAATATATTATATGAAATATGCTTGTAGTGTTTGAATTTTATATTCTTGAATTATTGGAAAATTAGATTTTTATTATTTCTGTTAAATAATTAAATGCTTGGAATGTAATTTGTTATTAATTGTTGTTAAGATTTATTTTTGTTAATTATTAGATTAATAATTCATGCACTTGAAGAATTTCGAACTTTAAAGGGCTTCAATGTCGGTTACAACCGACATTAAAGGTCTTCAATGAAATTTCCTACAGACATTAAAGGGCTTCAATGTTGGTTGCAACCGACATTAAAACCCTTTAATGTCGGTTGCAACTGAAGACTTTTTTCAAATGAAACCCTCTTAACCGACATTGAAGCCCATAATCTGTCCGTTTTTTTAGATTCCATTTCCGAATCCATTTTTTTGGTCAATAAGTTAAAAAAGACATTATATGTCTCGTGTTGGGTCAGGAAATGTCCGTCATTGTTTTATATTAAAAAGTATTAAAAAAATTTGCATGGCAAGCCCATCAATATTTATCTTCCACCTATGAATTTATCCACAAACAAGAATCAATATTTCCAATCCATTACATATACTCATCAAAATATGAAATAAACACAATAATCACCAACATTTGCATAACAATACCAGACTTTCATAGAATACTTACACCAAGCCATCATTTCTCTCATTCACAAATATCAATTAGTACTAATTCCATGAATACTTAACACCAAATACCCCATAAACACAAAAAATATTATACATAAATCTCCCAATAATAAACAGATCATGGTTAGATAAATTTGCATTCATTCTAAGCTAGCATTTACATTTTATTGAGACAAAAAACAAGAATTACATCCTTACACAAATCGGCCAATAAAACTTGCCCATTAGGTTCGAATTACGTTAATCTCTCCTTGGGTATATACATTTTTTTGTATTGAACTACAAAGAGGAAAGAAAAAGATAAATTCAAGATAAGTTTACGTCCATTTATTAAATTAAAGCTAGTACTATATAAAAAATAAATAATTTACATACGAGGCTAGTAATGGGAGTAGTAGGATTATGCACTATTTCGTGTATATACTTTTGCACGTAGTACCCGCATCCTACAGAATCTAATTGACGAGGGCCCTGCATATAAAGAAGTTGAAAACAATTATTCTTATGTTCGAACAAACATAAATTGTTAAAAAATGAATGCAAATTTACCTTTACAGATTTCCATTTTGGAGAAGACTGATGGTATTGGAGATCGTGCTTGGCTTGCCATGTTTTCAATCCACTAAATAGTTTGAAAATATTAGTTAAACATAAATACTTCAATTAAGAGCTAAGAAAGTTCAATTACATTTACATATTTATAACTCCATAAAAATCCTCTTGAACCTTACTTCGAAGAGAGTCCAAAACATAAACACAATTTTCTTGTAGATTGATTACAATCAATATCCAATGATAACTATAATAAACAACAATTTTGAAATATTAGTACGTGTATAATGCAAATTAAAAATAACTTAAGAACTTGTATCTACTTACCCTGTGTTATATGGAATAAGGACTAATTGGTCTAAATTAGCCAATTCTAGTTGATTGGCTAAATTTCTAGATCGAATATCTTGAGACTTCACGTGTGGCGATATTCTTGCTTGATCAATTATAAAAATCTTCTTCGTAATATCACGACCACATTCATTCCAAAGATACCTAAACAAAGTAAAAATTATTATTTAAACATGAAACAAAGTATACATGAGTGAATCTAGATGAGTAATAATATTTACGCAATGTATGTCAAAATACACATGTAGCCTATTTCAATTATATTACAATATTGGATCAAATCATCGCGACCTAAATACATCCAATTTCACTTTTTCCAATCGACATTAAAGTCCAAAATTCTCGTAGTGATGAGTTAATTATATATTTCTTATTTACATTTATCTTTATTTGTTGATTTGTGCTATTGTTGAGAAGTGATATTGGTTGATTTATATTCCATATCATTTTGTTTTTATTTTAGAAATATATGTCATATATATTGAAAATACTTTTAGCATATTCTTTTAGAGTTGATTGTTTGAATTTGAAATTATCATTATTGATCTTTATAGATAGTTTCCATGTTTATTTCAAATTTTAAATATTTTACTTGTTTTTGGAAACTTTTGCAAATTTATTTTTGGTTGATGGTTGAAATCAAACAAGAAAATTGACCTATTTCAACCATCTTTTATCGGAGATTATAAAAAATCTTCGATAAAGATATACATTTATTAGAGGTTTTGGAAAAATCTTTGAAAAATATGTACTTTTTATCGAAGATTAATAAAAACCTTTGGAAAAGATATATATTTATCGGAGGTGTTGAAATTTTTTTTTGATAAATATCTATTATCGAAAGTTATTTAAACACCTTTGAAAATGATATACATTTATCAAATGATATTATAAACCTTTGGAAAAGATACTATCCTTTATTGAAGGATCTTAAAAAACCTATGAAAATTATGTACTTTTTTGTCGAAGGTTAATAAAAACCTTTAGAAAAGATATATATTAACAGGAGGTGTTGAAAAAGCTTTTAATAAATATCTACTTTTTATCGAAAATTATTTAAACACCTTTGAAAATGATATACATTTATCAAACAATATTATAAACCTTTTGAAAAGATACTATCTTTATCGAAGGATCTTAAAAAATCTTTAAAAAATATGTACTTTTTATCGAAGGTTAATAAAAATCTTTGAAAAAGATATATATATTTATCGGAGGTGTTGAGAAAACCTTTAATAAATGTCCACTTTTTCTCGAAGACTATTTAAACACCTTTGAAAATGATATATATTTATCAAAGAATATTATAAACCCTTGGAAAAGATACTATCTTTTATCGAAAGATC
This sequence comes from Benincasa hispida, assembly GCF_027475165.1. NCBI lineage: Eukaryota > Viridiplantae > Streptophyta > Magnoliopsida > Cucurbitales > Cucurbitaceae > Benincasa > Benincasa hispida. The sequence goes on from NW_028326941.1 coordinate 125,884, forward strand.
TTAAAAAATCTTTGAAAAATATATACTTTTATCAAAGGTTATTAAATACCTTTGAAAGAGATACACAATTATCAAAAGACTTTAGAAAATATTTAAAAAATATATTATCCTTTATCGAAGGTTTTAGAAAACTTTTTAGAAATATCTACACTTCATCAAAGGTAATAAACACCTTTGATAAAAATATACATTTATTAAACAACATTAAAAAATAGGCTACCAGTTTTATTGAAGGTATTAAAAAAAACATTGAAAAATATTACTTTATTGGAAGGTTATTAAAGCCTTTAAAAAATATATATATTTATCAAAGGACATTTAAAATATTTGAAAAAGATATATTGTTATCTAATAACATTATAAACGTTAAAATTTTTTTAAAAAATATTATATTTTTTGAGAAAACCTTTTGTAATCTTATCGATTGATATAAAAAAATTATATTTATCTACCAGAGTTAGAAAATATATATATTAGAAATGTATTACTCTACCCTTCGATAAAGATCAAAACTACTCTAAAATAGAAATTCTCCAAAATTTCAATTTTCTCAATGAAATAGAAATGTATTACTCTGTCCTTCCAAAATGTCCTTCCCTTATTTCTCTTTCTTTTCCCTTTATAAAAATGTTCTTTGTTATTGGGAATGTGTGAGAGGGATCCTGTTTATCAGCTACCTTTCAATCCCTTCAGTTTTGCTAATTGAGAAAGCTGTTTTTCTTCTGTCATCTCATTCTAATGCTTCCTGATTAACAAAAACTCCATTAGTTAAAAATGAAAGAGAAAAGTTATTTGGAAGGTTACTTCTATGGACATGGCCTATAAAGTTTACTTATAATCTTCGCTTTTGTTGAAGATATAATAGTACAGATTTGAGAAATATTGGGAGTTAAGAATTTGTTTTAATGCTAATTCAGTTAGTCTAAAATGGTTTCAAAAAATTCTTTAAGCCCCTACTTTTTTTATGTTTACTCTATATTTTAGTCTCTATACCAACCATTTTATTCCTTGTCCTTATTTTTGTATAAATTATTTAACAAAATTGGTTAATCGAGACGGCATCTCCGTCATTGTCTTCAAGCAAATCACTGTTGAAGGCTCCATTAGCGTCTCCAAAATCTTGGTTAGATTTTCTTCAATTTCATGCTTCTGATATTTCCTGTTGTAAATTAATTTATTTCTATAATAGGATCGTTAGACACAATCTTGGTTTGATTTTGCTGCATTGTAGCACTTTTCTGTAGTTTGTTCGTCAACTCATTTTTTTCACGTTTATTTTTTTGTATGCACTTGTAATTCTTTTGTTTTTCTCTATGGAATTTCAAAGAAGTGTTAATTCTGCTGATCTCCCTCGTGGAGTTGAGTTTTGAAAGCTGATCTGATACAATTATTCAACGAAAGAATTGAAATGTTCATAGTACTTCACATGTTTATAGGGAATTTAATGTTAACAATCTAGACTGGCTGCTGTCAACAAAGAAAATGAGCAACTGAATGAAGGAAATCTCAACATAGACATCTTGTGAGCGGAAGTGGATCGTTCCATCCCATTGAGAAAGAACACAAACATATTACAATCTACAAGAACAGATTATGCATAATTAAGTAAATTACAAGCATGCTTCTTTAAAACAATAAACAAGGGATAGAGTATGCAAACCTTTGAAGAATCTTTCTTCAAGTATCCCTCGATCAATCTCCAACACATCCAAAGAAATACCCGAACACAACGAACAAAATAGCTAACAGCACGAACTGATGAATCCTCGATCACTATCGAGTCCAACTCGATCCTCGAACCTTGAACGGAACTAGAACACCACTACAAATGTTACATTGGTATTCTCGGTGTGAGAATCCAGGAGTTGTGGGCTCTGTGTGACTTTGGATAGAGGAAAGGAGGAGGTAGACAATCAAGTAGACGATCGAGTAAGTGGGAGATGGAATAAATCTATCGTATTGACTAGATACTCGATCGTTTAGAAAGAAGAAGCCTATCGTATAGACTTTGCTACCCGATCGTGTAGCAACAAGTAAACGAGTAACTATCGTATAGTAAACTCGGTACGATATAGTAACTATCGTATAGTAACTATCGTGTAGGCTGTGAGACACTATCGTTTAGTAAAACATTTTTACTCGATAGTCATTTCTTTTGTCAAACGATACAAATGAATGATCCTCAAAATTTAGAAAACGATTTTTCTTTTTATCTCACAGTTACCATAAAACTTCCAATAAACTCTCACGCAATCGGTTATTAAAGAAAAAGAATTAATTATCATATAATTAATATATTATAAATAAATATGATAACCAACTTATCATATTATATTTATAACCTATAGTTTTAATATTTCATCATATGAAACATATAAACCATAGTTCTTTTTCTATGTTATGGTATTTAATATAAATCATATTTATATTAATTCCTCCAATTAATGTAACTAATGCATCCTATCAATTATATCACATATAATTGAATTAATTTAATTATATCACATATAATTAAATTTTCTCTTGTTAATTTGAACACTTCAAACTAACCCAAAATCTGATTCTTAACTTGAATCCATTGAGCTACCAAGTGGATCTTATAGACTTGTAGCTTGAAGCTCCAACTACGTGAATAACTGACTAAACTCTTTAATCATAAGATCCACCATCCGTTAACTGTTGGTCACTCTACTAAAGACTGACAGTTGCACTTTTCGCACTACAAATATATTTATGTGCCCATTGGATATAACCAGTCAACAGTGCAATGATCCTTCACAAATCGCTTGTAAGTATAGCTGGGCCAATTTACCGCTTTGCCCCTGTAGTTACATCTAACTCCTTAAGTACCACTGATTCCTCTAATGAACAATAAGTCATAGTCCTACTACGACTGAGTCATCTCTTCCAAAGAGAGGATGTGGCCACTATGTTCAAGACCTGTAATAAGCCTTTAAAGAAGTAATTTACCTACTTACTTCTACTTCAAGGAAGGAGTGAATTCCATCTTGTGTAGCTGAGTTCCCAGCTCTCCAATCAGATGAATCCCTAAAATGGTAGGCTTGTTGAGTTGGCAATAAGGCCACTCTCACCCATACAAATCAAAGGGCCGCCCTCCTGAGTAAGCGTTCCCAACTCACTCAAGATTAAGGTCATGTCAACTATAGTCATCCTAGTGAAATGTAAGTCTCAATTATAAACAGTGGTGCGCGGAAATTGGAAGTCAATTTTTACTCGACAACCCAATCTTGTGGATGCATTACGTGATGCATGTTCCTAAAATATGCGTTGATAGCCATACGTTGATGGTCATGCGTTGGAATTAAAATGCGCCAATAATGTATGCGATGACCATGCGTCCTGCCACAAGTTTTCTTTCGTTCATACCAAGTATAACATGAACGCAAGTTTCTCGGGTAATCCGAGGTCGAACACAGGGACTTGTAACTATATGTTTGCGGTGATTGTGCATGCGGCAGTATAAATAAAAGAATGAAGGGGATATTGCTACATTAATCCTACTCCTACTCCTATCTATCAGACAACGCAATAAGAATATGCATGAAATTAGAGATGCGACAAACCCTGACATGAAATAAATGAATGGGAAAATAGATAAAATGCGGAGATGTTTTCATTGCAACCCTTAAGAGTGACCGTAGGGGAACCTTAGTCAACGTTAGACTATGCGATCATGTTATAACCATACACGACAAGTCATTTTCCAATGGAAATGCGGTGCTCATAATTCTAGGACGCATGTGTTGAATGCAAAGTGTCCATAGAGCTTATTCCTAAGTTTCTACTCTTGTCCTATGCGATGATGCAAAATGCATGAAAGCATGGTGACCGCATTCAATCGTATCCTATCTCTAGGATGCATGCGATGCGTTAATAACAAATAGTGCTCATTCCTAAACGTCTATCTCTTGTTTTATGAGTTCTAATCTAGCTCTCCCGAGCCTAGATTCTGACCTGACCTTCCCAAGTCTAGATCCTGTCCTTAGACTACCCTCCCAAGTATCCCTAATGGACGAATGAAGCATACATAATACAAGACAATCGCATAAACTTCGCTGACCTACGGTTGTTACTATCCCTAGTGAACAATGCATACCTTGCTTAATGCGTCTAACCACTTACCCTATCGGGAAATTGATTGTTGCTGACTTCACTCATAGACAAGCAATGCGTTAGCCCATAAACAGGCGTTGCAGCAGCTTCACACTAAGCAAATAAGATTACTTACATACTTGTACAACGCATACCTCTCGGTGAGTTACTACATGCTTCATATCCCTAATCCACATGACTAAGTATGAAATACCCAAGCAATCTCACTAAGTGTTGTAATGAAAGTAAAAATGCTAAGCAAGAAGATGAAGATGGAGTCGAAGGAACAGAGAAATGCATTGGAAACACATTTTATTAATTTCTTAATTTAAAATGTCATACAATACAATATAGAAAAATAAAGGAAAAGAAATGACCGGCTGGAAGCAAAACTTTGCTTCCAGCGGATGTGCATCAAGGCTGCCGGTGGTGCAATGGATGGGCGGAGGAGCTGACTCTCTCGAGATATAGCTCCATCGAAGGCTCCGGTCATCACTTAGAATGGATGAAGGAGGTGAAGAACTCTCAACCATCTTCTCACGCAGTTTGTCTAGATCGTGGGGAAAATCCCCGGTTGAGGGACAATCTCTGGATCCAAGGATCCTCCCAGATGATCTGAATTTCTGCTCATTGGCTTCTATTTATAGAGTTTGGATCGGCAACAGCATTAATTGGACTGCTCTGAGTCTGACGTTCTGTGCGTTAGTCCTTTCTAAACCTCTGCCACCAACGACACAATAGGTGAAATGTCAGCATCAGCTTTGGATTTTCTTGAGGTAGATGCGTTGATGCGTTCATTCCGCCTACCTTGCGTTGATCCCATTAGTAGCGTTGTCGCGTAGCCGCTATCATTTAATGACCGCATTCACTTAACACCGCAACTCTACATGATGACCGTAATCGCTTGACGAGCGCAACTTCCATGCGATGGACGCATACGGCTAATTACCGCAACATCCATACGTTGATCAATGCGTTTGCCTTGCGATTGAGTGTTTCTTTACATGCGGACGTCTATGCCATGGTCTAGTTTCTGTGTTTGCGTTCATTTCCTGCATTGGCTACAAAAGTTGAACATTGAACGTATAATTAACGCAAAGTAATGGGTTAGCTGAGATTCGATATGTTGATCGACGCAAACTCTTTTTCTCATGAATTCCTGGCATGATCGACGCATATTCTGCCTAACAACCTTCATAATTCTAAGTAAAAGGCCTAAGATGACATGCATATCTGCATGTCATCAGTTATATAAAGAGACTAATCATCTCATGGTCTGATCTTATACAAACTCTTTGTATAGGATACCCTCGCTCGCATGTCTCCACATGAATCGTTAGGGTCAGACTATTTGTAGCACTTTACAATACTTGTAACATCTACAAAGCAGGTGTATCCGTAGTGTCACCAGGATAAGGTATTCCTCATTTATCTTTATACTATAGACCATTTAGGTTTTTATTTAAGTCATGATCCACTTGTATGTCTTCACATACATGCTTAAGTTACATAAAATAACCTCGGATCTTAGTTTATTGGATTGAGTAAATGCTTATAAAATAACACTTATTTTATTAATAACAATATGTTTATGAGTGTTTACAAACTACGAGACTACCAGGAGAATTAGGACACCAATCCCAATAATCTCCTACCTGTTCTAATACATCAGGAGACTAATGTACAATACAAAAACAGTACAATATACAATAAACTATGACATACTCTATACCCTAATATCATCTCCCACTTGCCCTAGACAAGGTGCCGCATGTCCCATAGACCCAGACTCTCTAGATGACCCTTGAACACTTTATCCATGAGAGCCTTTGTAAATGGATTAGCAACATTGTGCTCCGACACGATCTTCGTGACTATCACATCACCACGATGCACAGTCTCTCTGATCAAATGATACTTCCGTTCGATGTGCTTGCCTCTTCGGTGACTCCGAGGTTCCTTAGAATTTGCCACAGCCCTGCTGTTATCACAATAGAGTGTGATCGGCAAAGACATATTTGGAACAACTTCCAAATCGTTAAGGAACTTCCTAAGCCAAACAGTCTCTTTAGCAACTTTACAAGCGGCTATGTATTCGGCTTCCATAGTGGAGTCTACGATGCATCCCTACTTGATGCTTCGCCAAACTACAACCCCTCCATTCAGAGTGAACACTGACCCTGATGTCGATTTCCGAGAATCTCTATCAGTCTGAAAGTTGGAGTCTGTGTATCCTGTAAGGATCAAATCCTTATCTCTATACACGAGCATATAGTCTCGCGTTCTCCAAAGATACTTGAGAATCGTTTTGACAATTGTCTAGTGATCTAATCCTGGATTGGACTGATATCAACTGACAATCCCTATTGCATAGAAAATATCAAGTCTAATACATAACATTGCATACATGAGGCTTCCAACAGCCAAAGCATAGGGAATCCGTCTCATTTCCTCAACC